>NC_133312.1:23268652-23352865 GCF_012295235.1 Primulina huaijiensis
TATATACAAAAATATATATACACTATATATATACACTATATATATATATATTATATCATACCTAAAAAATAGCTGATTTAACTAAAATCAAACTTTGATTTTAGAGTATTTCACTTTGGGTCTTTGGTTGCGGAGTATTCGGGAATACTAACACGACATCGAATTTTTTTAGGCAAAAACTTATGTGAGACGGTCTCACAGGTCGTATTTGTGAGACGGATCTCTTATTTGGGTCATCCATGAAAAAGTATTACTTTTTATGCTAAGAATATTACTTTTTACTATGAATATGGGTAGGGTTGACCCGTCGCATAGATTAAAATCCGTGAGACGGTCTCACATGAGAACCACTCATTTTTTTGATGTGATACAAGATAATGCTCGTGTCTTGTCAAATATTGATAACATATGCAACACAACATCGACACTCTAATAAAAGATGACTGAATAACAAACAAAAATCAATTTATTGGAGTAAGACCAAACCTTGATAATTCATAAATTGCAAACTTATCATCATAAATTGGTCTTTTTTAGATTTTTGTCTTATAAATTAACTAGTCAAACTCCGGTCTTCGTCCACAAACTTCGATTTTTTTTTTCTTATTGACCGTAATTACTTAGTTGATACATGAAGATACTTCCTGTGGTCTAAAAATGAAAGAAAAATAGTCTACATGGACCTCAAGTTTTGTGAAAAGTGCAAAATTGGTAACATAAATTGGCCTATTTTATTTCTTTTCGTCCTGTAACAGTACTTCAAATTTAGTCGCAAAAAATCTAAATTAGACGATGAAAATCGGAGTTCGACCAAGATGAAAAGACAAAAAAACCAACTAACAAGACTAATTTTGTAACTTCTCATAGTAACCATATTTAAAACAAACCAATACAGGGATCAGTAAAACATCTAAAAAAATTCCTCAAAAAAATCTAAAAATTTCACTCAAGTGTAATAAAATATTATAGATTGCTTGTGCTCCAGATCGATAGGCATTAATTGATGGCTACTGGTCAGTCATGGTAGCCGCCATCAATTTAAGGTTGTTCGTAGATTTTACGATAACTTGATTGCTGTCTTGCTCGCAGCTCTTGCCTAATTTTCAAAAGCAGCAATAATACGATCAAATTTAAAAATAATGGAAATAATTGTACTGTGATCCCTGTGACAACTGTTAACCTGTTTTGGAAGACTAGAAAACAGTAGGGATTCTAAGTAGAGATGTGACGTGCACATGCAATTAGCGATCGATAGAGCACAGAGCTGATCTAGTAATATGGGATAATCAAACCCCACACTCATGTGGAAACTCAAAACCGCCGTTTCGTTCGTGGAATAAGACAAGATGAAAAAAAAATATGATATAAAGATGAAAAATCAATATAATACGAATAATATATTGATTTATAATGGTAATCTTTTTGTTGAATTTGGGTCCAACATTGGATGAAATAAAGATGTGTTAAAAATTAATGTCTTACTATTTACACCAAATAATGCCAAACTCGTATAATTTTTCCCGGTACTCTGATCTAATTCTTGGCAAAAGACGAACTTTGGTCTCCAATGGAATGTATGAAGACGCAACATTAATTGCATGTATGAGAAGAACATTATTGTGATTATAAGTCAATTTTTTTAACTCCATATTTAGGCATTTAGAACTACTTGTTTTTAAAATTAAGCACATGATAACCCCTTGTAAATGGGTAAATATGCTTGATTTTTAAGAACACAGAGATGTAAAAGATTATTAATTTTATACGGCGGGTCTCGTGTTTTTGTTTAAAAAAAAAATTCATGAGGATGTAAATATAATATTCTCTAATTTTCAAGGGTATTTGTCAATGTCGAAACATATATATTTTTTATTAACCCTAGCAAATTGTAAAATTTTATGAAGTGATTTTAGACTTGATCTAAACTCAGTATACAAGAACACATCTGATATCAAAAAATCATATTTATCGAGCTAGACTTGTTACTTCATCAATCATGATTAAACTTGAAATAAATTACTGGGAAAATTTCAAAATTGGTCCAACAAGTTGATCTAACTGTGATTTTGGTCTTCTACCTATTAAATGTAAGTTTTAGTCCGATATTTTTTACTTCATGAAAATTTTTAGTAATTTTTCATTTGAATACTGACACAACACTAATTATATCAGCATTAACCGAAACCACATCAATAATGATCGATTCTATGTTAACAATATTCAGTGGTACATCAACACTTCGGTGAGAAAATCACTAAAATTACAAAAGAGCCAAATTATGATATTAAAACTGAAATTTGATTTGTCAGATGACCAAAATCAAAATTACTTTAAGTCGTAAGACCGATTTTGTTATTTTCGAAACTACTTAGACGGAATTCTAAAAATATGTACAATATTATGCAAATTGTTTGCAATATCAAACTCGAACTCAAATATACCGTTACCACCGAACTTGAGTACTCGACTTGATTGCATACCTATAATACAAATTTCGAGTCGATTATATCGTCTGCTACCCTATAAATCATAGACGAGGCCCCTCGTCCTGCAAAAGCAAAGGCAACGTTAGAGAATTAAATTTACTAAGACAGCCATGCATAGTACGTCCTTTCTCTGGTCGGGAGTACTAGGTACTACTTGGTCTTTGACAAGATTATAGTCTTGATCACTTACAAAAAAAATATAATTTAAATTATGTATAAAAATTCCTTTAATTTATCCTTTTTCGGTGTCTTTAATTAGTGGATTTCTACCATCTTTAAATAACGGACATTTGCTTAAGTAAACTATATCTTAAACATGAGATTTTTAAAGGTTTCTCTATGGATTTGTACTTGTTAGTTTTTTTTTATTTTAAAAATCTTGTTTTCAGATTATTCACAATTTCAGTCCATTATTTTACGTTTTTTTCGATTTTAGTTATTTTTTATCGGAGTACTGACTTGACGACATAAAATAATGACGTGCCGTCAGAAAATGATGATGTGACACTAAAAATTAATTATATGACGTCGGACATCAGACACGCCAGCAATCCAATGAACAATGAATAAAATTGAAAAAAGTTCACATGAGTTGACTAAAATCGTGAATTGATCAACAACATTGTCAAGAATTGAAAAATGCAATTTACATTAAAAAAAATGCAATATATATCTCTCTTGTTTCAAGTACCCAATACTTTCAAATTTCTGTGTTGGGCAATATTATCTTTCTTTTAGTGGAATCATCTACAAGAATCCCAAGGATATAGTCGCAAATGTTTTTTTTTTTCTTTTCAACGTTCATGGAATCCAAATTATGTATGTTTTTTTCAAAGTAATTTCCATTAGATATATCGAGCTGACACTAAATTAATTATTTACACAACTTTTTGGGTACAATTGGGCCATAAATGGCCTCTTTGTACTCTTTGTAAATACTTAGCTTTGTAATTGTCTCTTACATATAATTATATACGGAGATTTAGAATTACACGTATCACATCGAAATCTTCAATGAAAAATTAATTAAATTATATAAAATCGAAAGATACAAGACTAAAACTCAATTTTGACGACATAAATGATCAACATTAAAATCTAGAATTTCTATCTCCATCGATTGACATTTATCCCTAAAATTTTCTATTTTTTAAAAATGTATTATGAAATATTTTTAGCCTAATTTAAATGACCATTTTATCAAAATCAGTTGGACCGACGCTTTAAATTTTAATATGCTCATTCAAACTTTGATCGCAGTAAAAATTAGTAGGCAAAGATGAGGTCTTTTATACGGTACAACATTACCATTTCCATAAATATTTTTTTTTTTTGTAAATTCAAGGAGTATAGTAATTATTGAGATGAAATAATCGATGCGTACGTGCAGTTTGACGTCTATATCATTTAAAAAATTTGAGTTACATTGTTATTATCGACAATTTTTTTGATAAAACGTCATATATTTGGTCCTAGGGTAATTTTCTCATCAATATGTATACACACATACATAAATAAATAGTAGTCTTTAATCATCAAGAAAATGAATTTTTGAAGTCCCCAAAATTAATGAATTTAAATTCATTTAAAAGATATAATATCTAATGTATGCATCGTGTGAAGTGTGAACTATTAAAAACTTAATCATTTACTATGTAAGTATTGATCAAACCTGACATGCCCATGCATACGTATATATATTGAATTTCGGAAAATTCAATTTTTGTATTCATTAACTTGTTCAATTTTTTTTTGGTCAATCAAATTTTTAAAGTTTGAGTTTAGTACACTAAATTTAAAATTTGGTCAAACTACCAACGTGACATCGAATAAATCGATAATTTCAATCACATCAACATATTTCGATGTTATGTCAAAATTTTCCGTGCCATATAAACATGCCGGGAAAATAAGAATAATTTTTTGTCGTTGAAGTTATTGCATTAAAACAAAAATTTGAAATCTTAGTAGATCAAAATCCAAAATTAGATTAATAATAATTAATACGATTTTATATATAATAACTTTTTTTGAGGAATATATATGATAAATTTTTGCGTAAAGGATAATGATATCGAACTAATTTTCTCACTTCAAATTTTTATATTTGACTTTTAAATTTGTTATATTTAATTTGATTGTAAAAATAATGGTAACAAGGGAAAATGGTATTTTGAGAAACAAAATTTGGTACTTCTCGGAAATAGAAGATAGCTAGCATAAAAGTCTTTTATTTATAATCGTATCGATGATAAAGATGATGAATTGTTGGGTTAATCTTGCATTAGTAATAGTAGTATTGAGATGAATGACCTCTTTAAAAGTTCTCATGCATAAAATTTTGTGTACTTAGATGATCAAATAAAAACAGACTAACTTGGACGAATATGACTATTTTTATTTAAAGGTCTATATTATATAATTAAAGTCGAGATCAGTATACTAATCAACTTCTAATTGATTTGCTCAAGTTTTATTTAAAATCACAATTCTAGTCTTATTATATAAATTTATTGATATTTTTTTGTTTTTCGCCTAAAATAGCATTTTTTGAGAAAATAACTTTTTTGGTCCACTAATTTTACTTATTTTGGGTTTTGTCCTATGTTTTCAAATTTTCATTTTAGTATACTAGCTTTGAAACTTTTTTCTTTATTCATATTTCGCCGAAATGCTGAAGAGACATCGAAATGCGGATACAACGTCGAAAAATTAGGGTGTTACATCGAAAATTATTGACTTGTTTGAAACATCATCATTGATTGGATATCATGCCACGAGATCGAGGCGCATGAAACCGATGCTATCTCACAATCAAATAATTGTAAAACAACAAGTCTCAGAAGTATAAAATTTCCAAACCACTTTATATATTCATAAATAAAAAATATCTTCTTTACAACTATAAAATAATCACATAATGTTTTACAACAGCAGAATGTAAAACATTAACTATGGTGCAGAAACATACAACTAGAAATAAACTAATAACGAAAATGAAGCTTAAACGTTGGCAGCATATTCTCTTTCCTTATCATCCTCATAACTGGGTTTGCTGTTCATCCTTTAACCGATCTTCATTCTTCTCTGAAAGTGAATGAGTGATATGATCGTCAACCAGTAAGCAGTAGAATTCCGCTCGGTCTTTAAAATCATTTTTCAACAAAAACAGTTTGTCGATTTTGAAATATATATCTCGAGTTAAAACATAAAGCTTACTTACAAAAAAGTGCTACAAAATCTCGTAGAACTTGCTGGATTTTTCTTTAACCGATAGTCTTAACGAAAGCATATGCTACTCGAATTAAACAGAACTTTGGGTTGATCACTTACTTGGCAGCCTCTTTCTCGAAATTTTGGTGTGATTTGGTTGTTATTTTCTTTCATGTTGTGAGCCTCTATTTATAGGCCTCCAAGGTTGAGGTTAATTGTCACTTAATTTATAAAAATTAATTTCACTTTAAATATTGTTATTCATGGTCATTAACATCCTATTAAAGACGCTTATTCATGACAATTAACCTCATCTTAAATACACATATTCATACTCATGGTCATTAACATTATCTTTCAAGACATTATTCAACCAAATAAATGATATAACACATCTTTTAATCTTTAATATCAGTCAATATTTATCATTACTTGGTGGTTACAATTTCATAGAGGTGAAAGGTCTCACAACATCAAAATATCCAAAAATTAAAGTTCAATATATCGAAACCAAAATATGAGATTTTAATTAGTTGACCTAAATCCAGGTGAACAAAATATTTATTTATTTATTTATTTTTAATCTTTCAATCATGTTTTAGGGTGATAAGATAGGTAACTGTTTTGAAATTATATTTTAAATAATTAATCATTTTCCAAATTTATTTTAATTTCTTTTTTATTTAAAAATAAATAATTTTTAATTTGCACACACAATGTGCGTGCTTGAGTGCTAGTAAATCTAATATGATAATATTTTTTGATTTCACACATCTTGTTAAAATTATGACTTAATATAATTTTAGTAATTAATATAATCTAATAGGATAATATTTTTGGATTTCACACATCTAGTTAAAATTATAACTTAATATAATTTTAAAAAATTATTAAAGAAAAGACTTGTAATTTCGAGATGAAGTTGGTTATGCTATCATGTGGCAATTAAAATAAATCCATTTATATTTAAAAATTTATTCGTCTTCGAAAAATCATGAAATCGATATTACAAGATTGTCCGAACTTTACTTTTACTCGAATAATTTATTAATTCAATCTCGTTTCGATTCGGAAAATCTCAAATATTTATTACCACAATCTAACATTTTAAATAAAAATTCAAATATGTACTTCCTTGCCACTATATAAAGCAGCTCATGTGATACTTTGTGATGCACCAAAACTAAATTGTGAAAGACTTAGTATTTTTATACACACATACAATTTTGATCTTCTATTTTTTTTATACATATTTTCATATCCTCGTCATGCTTTCGAGAGATCGAATATATGGTCATTTTCTCAGATGAGTTAACCGATCGTTATTCATGACATATCAGATGTATTCAATAATTGAGTAAGTAAAACTTCTTGTATTGGTTTAATTAGAAATTTGTTTTATGAACATATAACTGGAAAACAAAGATTTGTAACCTTTGAAATAAAATTTCTCAAAATTTTCGATAATAATTTTTAATTTTGTGACAGGGAATTTAGTGGCTCCGGTTTTCTATTGAAGTCACCTGTTCTTGGATGGGATACAACGAGGGGAGTCAATATTACCCAGGGATGCTGCTTCAAATGCATGCGGGCCGTAGTCTCTGTCAAGAACAAAATATAAATATGTTTTTTTATACATATGGACAACGTTTTGAGTTAAAATCTTGGGTAAACTTGTGTATCGATTTATTTTATATATCCTCGAAACACAAGATTTTAACATATGATAATTATTTGAGATTGGAGCAAGATTGATTATCAGTAATTGTTACCAAAATAAGCCAGATTTATTGTGAACAAGTTGTTTTTTTTTTTCCCTTTTTAGTTTGGGGGAGAGATTTTTCGTAATTGGGTTTCGAACGTGAGACCATGTATCAATCGTCATATTTTAGTATCATATGAGTTAAAAGTAATCGATGTGGTGTCTGCATATGTAATGAGTTTAGATTGTAAGAAAACTATAGTTTCTGTATGATTTTCTCGAATTTCTGAATTTGTTATAAAGTACATAAATACAAGTTTATTGTCCCAATATATTGATTTTTCATTGCAGTTTATGTTAAATTTTACGTGAATTGGAGGACACAAATGCTTCTTAGGCTTTAAAAAAATTATTTTCTTGAATACAAGTTTTCCCTCCCAAGACATGTTAAAAATTCCCTCCCTGATTAACACAGGATCCACACGGACCATATACGACATACAATGAATTGAATTATTTTTGCGGTTCAAGTCAGTATCTCTTCCGATATTTATTCACTTTCGTGATCATCCCCATTTTTCTTATACGAGGTTTTCCCAACAGTCGCTAACAAAAACATCTGAATTCAAAACAAAAAAGTACTGATGGATCCCACATATTTTATTTGAGTTCATATGTTCGCACTAACTTCTTGTATAAAAATACACCGGAATCAACACTCTCGACATAACATAGAATGAGTCATCATGTTGTTGTTAATTTTGTTAATAATCCCTTGTTATTTCATTGTGTTTCCTATGTTAATTGTATGTGGTTTGGTGATAGATTCATATGTTGTAACTCATGTTGAATCGTTTCATTCCGATAACTGAGCTGATTAGACTGACCAAAATACCCCAACTGATCATGTCCAACTAATGACTATTTTCATTACAATTATTTTGTTCTTGCAACCATCAGTTTGCCTAGATAACATTCTATTTATCTTAACTGAACAGAACAAATTGTATCAAATTGAATTTTTTTAATCATTTGTTTGGATTGCTAGTCATTTGCATAACTGAGCTATGAGATATCATCGAAACACTGCATAGCTTGACTAAATTTGAGTTCAGCTTCCAACTCGAGCTAGCAATTGCACACTTTAGTAAATATGTTAGAAACATAATATCAAATTTTATCATTATCAAAATCGAAATTGCTAGTGTTTCTAAACGCAACAACAATAATCATTTTAAAAAAATCTCAAGATTTGACCATTTTTAAATTTATTTGTGTATGTAGCCATGAGCAAAATAAATAGAGCTGCAATAGCTATATTCTTGAGTTTTTGAATTTTTATGTACATTTGAGATTTGAACATTTTCAAAAACTTAATTATAATTTTTGAGGGTATTGTCAATGCCACGCTCCGGGTTCGGAGCGTGACATATGTAATATGCAATTATAATAAGAGCAATGCTATATGTACAACCAAATTTGTACGATAATTTTTACGACATAAAAAATTCAATACAAAAATTTCAGTTATCAAAATCTCATTATAAATTCAATATCAAATCTAATGAGATAATAGCAAAATCTCACGATATAATTGTTGTAAATATCGTTGTAAGATATTTTTGTGAAACTTTTAGCATCATTATTATGATAAACTCTAATCAGAATTGCATATTTAATTTGCATATAAAAAAGGCATCAAATCGACATGATAAGATTTATGCGGCACTACTTTTACTCAGATAATTTTTTAAAAATCACCATAATGAGATTTTTCCACGGTTATTTTTACGCAAATTATTTAGTTTACCCATCCTAATTGAATATAAAAAAATTGAAATCGATATGATGGGATTTTTCCACTATTACTTGTGCGCAAATAATTTATTATCTCATTCTAGATGAATATAAAAAAATCATGACATCGACCTAATGAGATATTTTTAGTTTTATTTTTACGCAAATAATTTATAAACTCAATCTCGTTCTGATACGAAAAATCTTAAATAGATATTATCATAATATTTATTTGATAAAAAAAATCAAAATACACATTCATTTACCTCTATATAAATCAACCCTTGTAATAGTTTACATTTATCTTTATTTATTTTATTTCCTCTATGCATGATTCATATTTTCATCTTTCTCATCTTGCTTTCAAGAGATCAAATGTTTGGTCATCTTCTTCAATAAATTTACCGATCGTTGTTCATCGCATATCAGATGCTTTCGATCTCACAGTAAGTAAACTTCTTGTTATGGAATTAGAAATTCATCTTGAAAACACAAAATTGAAAACTAGCTTGAAAGATCTTTTAAATCTGAAGTTGAAGAAGAAATATTTTTGTTTTATTCATATTAATATTTTTGAAAAGAATAAGTTGAAAGAGATGTGATTTTCTACTTCTTGCCATCCATTGAAAAATCCTCTTGGATTTCGACGATTCTAGCTTTATGAATATTTAATAAATTGATAATATATGTGTTTTGTGACTTTATAGGATATTATGAGCTCCAGCTTCCAATTCAGAGCCATCTATGTCTGAATGGAATTCATGGGTGGACACAACATTTGATTGTATTGATTTGTGGAAATTAGTTTTTTTGGTCCACTAACTTGTTTAATTTTGAGTTTTGGTACATTAAGTTTGACAATAACTTTTATTTTTCGATTATTTTGGTTCAATTGCTGATGTGACACTATAAAATACTGAAATGATATCGAAAATTCTAATTGCTGATTTGTCAGATGTCACATTAGAAATTTGACCAAAGTAGTCGAAAATTAAAAGTTAGTATACTAAAATCAAACTTTGAAAACTTAATGAAGCAAAACTCAAAGTTCGACAAGTTAACTGAAAAAATCATTTCCTATGCTGATTTGTATTGAAGGAGTGCTACAATGGAAAGGCTAATAATTCGATTTTTTTTCTTCTTTCGTACATTCAATTCAGAGAAGATTGAATCGTAGATTAAGAAGGGAATACGTTTGTAAATTAATTGTATTTATTTGTTCTTGAAGTTGAAAAGAAATTACGTAATTCTCGGTTTCGATTCTTCTTTAAACCTCTAACTTTTCATTGTTCTTTCATCATCTTTACATGTTTAATTTTCGCTCAAACTAATGGAAAAACATATATTAAAATGTATACGGATACGATTTTGAGTCAATGCCACATAAATTTTGAATTATTTAATGCTCTAAAGTTGTGATATCATACACGGATTTCTCTACGAACTAGTGTTCATTCACACGAGATGTGTGCACGTGTGTATATTAAAATTTTTGGTGTTAAATATTTTTTTTTTGAATCGAGATATTATAGTAAATTTTAAAAAAATTTTGTATGTTATAAGTGATATGATTATTTAATTTAAAAGTTCAAAATATAGATAAAGATAAAAAAAAATATATTTATTAGGATATGGTAGAGATAGATCGGATGCAAATTTACTAAAATGAGTTTAATGACAGTTTTATTAAACAAAAATGTCGCGTCCCGATACCGGGGAGTATTTAAAAAATAAAATTCGCAAACAACAAACCTTATAGTACAATGTACAACCAAATAGTATTTTTCATAAATAGATATTGTCCTTACATACAAAACGAGCGAAATCGAAATACAATATTGAAATAACATTAAAGTAACAAAAATAGAACAAGTAAAGCAAATTTATCTTAATCACCCGTCCCTGAACATATTTTGTTCTTTGTCATCTAACTCATATTCATTCTTATCTGGGGAGGAGAGTAAGAGATAACAAATGATGGTTGATCGATCATAACAAATACATATAAATATAAACTTGATTTTTCGAAAATTGCACAACATAACAAAGACGTAATTTATCGTGAACAAAAGTTAAACATATAACACTGAAATTTATCTGATTTTCTATGATTTATTATAAGTTCTAAATTTTTATTCTATTAAGGAGACGATGTCATATAAAATTTATTGTAACTCACCGCATCATAGCTATATCATATCATATTTTTAGATTCTGATATCACGTTAAACTCGAATCATAGCGGCGTAATTTTCGAAAGAACATTGAACAAAACATAATGAATGAACGCAGATCAAATGGAATGAAGGGATTTCTTTACAAACGAAGCATAACATGTACGATCACTATAAAACATAGATATCATTTTAAAACAGTAAGCCCACTTACTGATTCTTGGTCAACAAACGTGGACGAAAACTTTATGCTTGAAATAGCCTATCCTTTCCTGCTGAAAATCTGCTCGAAGAGTATGGCAACTTGTGGACAGATTCTTGCTCGAAATGCTGCTGGAAAGACAGAAATTCTACACGAAAGAAATGCCTCCTCTTGCTCGAAATATAGAGTGTTTGTCTAGCTTTGGTGTAGCTTCTTTGTGCGGCATGGGAGGGTATTTATAGGCTGCTTGGAGATTCTGAAAGGGCAACCACTTTAAGGCTTCTTTTAAAGGCCACAAGTGATCTAAAACAAAAATAAATAAATAAATTCCAATTCAAAAAGGAAAATGAAAAATCTGATCCACGAAAACAGTTGGAGAAGATATTAAAAAAACCTCTATGCTTCATGAATCCTGACTCATTGCGATTTCGTCACCATGAAATTCGACTTCGAGGCCAAGAATCGTACTAAAATGACTGAAAAAAGTAACATCGCCATTTGAAAATGATAATAATCTACAATCTTGACTAGGCAGAAATTTATAATGACCATAGGAATATTTCCATTGGAAAGAAAATCCATTGCTTGGGAAACGAAGAGTTGCTCTTGGAATTAGCTGTCAAGACTTTAAAATTGTTGGCATGCATGTGTTCTTGATGCTCGCTTGCAATTTATAAATAGGAGTCTTTGTGAAACAAATCAAGAGATCAAATATATATCCAAGAACTCGCCAAAAAAATATAATCAATAGAGTACTGATTTCTCAAATAGTTTGGCTTCCACACCTACAGAAACAAGCAGAAAAATATAGTATTTTCCAGAAATATACGAGCAATTGAACATCAGTACTTCCAATAAAAAATGATTAAAATTATTAAAAATTGAAATATAAATGACTACAAACGAACTTTTATAAACTAAATGATCAAAATTGCAATAATATAATTGTATCAACCATCGGTTTGATTTGAATAATTTTAATATAAGCTGTAAACCAAATATATTTTCAGTTTAATTGGTTCAAAAACTCATCCAATACATAATTAACTAAATATCGATACACACCATGTAGTTTATTTTCGTTGTTCGGGTTGATTCGATCTCTAAACACCCTTGAGACTCGTTTCGAATGATTTTAAAATTAACTAAACCAAAAAAAAAAGGTTCGTTTTAAAGTTTAAATAAACAAAATTCAAACCAAAACGAAGAAAAAGGATTCCACAAATATATAATTTTTTTAATTGAAGAAGTATTTTATTTGATTTTTAAGAAACTATTTGATTCAATTATTCCTTAAATCTACTTATTTTATTTTTACTATTTTCTATTATAAATTTGTTGATATAAGTGATAGTGGATGATTATGGAATTTTTTTGAAGTTGAAGTACTTCTTCATTTTTTGGATTTATATTTTTATGATAAATTTGTAATGTCATTGTCATATGGTTTAGTATATGTGTACATATTGAAATTTGTCTATTTATAGTTTAAAAATAATCAAAATATTTAATTTGAAAAATAAAAATAAAAAAATCAATCGTCCAAAGCAATCGGAACCGATCTAAACCAAAATTCTTGCTTTGGTGTGCTATTTAAAAGTTATACTTCAATATAATTCAAATTGTTATAAAAGAAATATCCCAAAATTTTGAGATGAACTTAGGTTGCAATTATAACAAAAGCTAGTTAGATTTATAATATCAAAAATACATGAAATTAACATAATGAGATTTTTTCAGCTTTACGTTAACACGAATAATTTATAAACTCAATCTCGTTTTAATACTGAAATATTACAAGTTTTTATCATCGTAATATAATTTTATGGTAAAAAAAATAAAAATATAAATGTATTTGTCTCTATATAAAGCAACGCCTGTAATAGTTTGTGATGCACAAAAACTAATTAATAGAGAAAGATTTAATAATTTTCTCTTTATACATTTCCTCTACGTATGTAATTATATATTTATATTTTTCCCAAATATATCGATTGTTCATAGATCGTTGTTCATGGCATATCAGATGCTTTCGATACAAGGGTAACTACATTTCTTCAGGCTGTGGAATTTGAAATTATTTAAATATATAAATTTGAAAAACTAAAGATGATGAAAATAACTTTTTAAATGTATATTTAAAGAACAATTTTCTTGGATTTGGATGGATATTCTCCAGTTTTATGTAATTAATAAATTGATAATAATAATTTTGTGGCTTGATGGGAAATCAAAGGCCAAACGACTAGAAGTTTTTGCACTTCTAGAGCTTCTTCATGCGATGCTATTTCTAGAATCGATCATCTTACATATGGTAAGCGATGAGCATGAATTTTATAGGCAAAAACTTGTGTGAAACGGTCTCACGGGTCGTATTTTGTGAAACGGATATCTTATTTGGGTCATCAATAAAAAAATATTACTTTTTATGCTAAGAATATTTCTTATTTGGATCATTCATGAAAAAATGCTAAAAGTATTATTTTTTATTGTAAATATCGGTAAGGTTGACCGTCTCACAGATAAAGATTCGTGAGACCGTCTCACAAGAGACCTGCTCAATTTTATATTGATTTTATGAATTTGTTTTGTCATATTCGTGTATATCTATCATTTAAACCCAATTCTCGATGTTGAAAGAACGTAGTTTTAGTTGAACACTGGTGCAACATGGATCTCTTGTATATTCGAAAATAACACCTTTTTTTTTTTTGGGAAGAAACCTTTTAGCATTAAATACACTTAAATGGGCATGCCGAGTATGTTGACTAGTGGCCAATGGGTCGGACGTAAATCCTAAGCAGAATCTAATATTGGAAAAAAGTTGTAAAAAATATTGGTTCACTTCTAGATTCTGAAAAACAGTGGAACAATCAGCGTAAAATTTAAGCAAGTAATTATATTCTTCACGATAAAACTTATAGAAAGGAGCCATATAAAGTAACCACTCATGCATTCATCCAAAAAAATACCTCATCCTTTCTTCTTCTCCAATATCAATATCTCCAAATCCCTTTTCTTCTTCAGTTATGTCTTGCTTGAGTTTGAAGCTTTTTCCCCCTACTAAAGCTTGGAGGATCTTCACCAAGAAACTGCAACTTAAACTGAACAAGCCAAAGCTGATAAAGAAACCAAAAGCTCAATACGATTCCAAGAAAACGTGCAAGAAACTCGCATGGACGACATCCCTTTCGGTTCATCCCAAGAAATTCAAGCTCATCAAGCGTAAAAGTAGAACCAAAGAGGGCCACCTTGCTTACGTTCGAAAGGCGGGGCATCTTCCTGTTTTAGTGGACCAGCTCTTAGTCGAGCATGCTGATTCTGTGTTGAATCCAAAAGCGTGTGAGAAGATATACCATTCGAATAATAGTCGTGCCGTTGTCGATTATGAGAAGAATCATGTTTTAGGATTGCACAAAGTTGGTGTAGGAAACATGGATGAAAAGATGAGTTCAGCTGATGAAATGTGGGAATCTTTGGTGATGGGTTCTCCACAGATGGAGAGGATCGACGAAAGGGCTGAGGAATTCATAGCCAAGTTCCGAGCCGAAATGCGAAATCAAGAGACGTTGGCTCGTTATTTGTAGCATCTAATGAAGTCTTTGACATGCGTGGCAGTCTTTTCTTATGTTTATTTCCTTTTGATTTTTGTATCTATTTTATATCTTAATTTTGGTGTGACACTTGCAAAGATGATTTGAGTCTCTGTTATTTGATCAATTGTATGTAGCATAAAACACTACCGAGTAAATTCAAGAGTGAGCAAAAGTAGCAAAACATTAAAAAACAAAACACAAATGTTTTTACAATTCTCACCCATAGTTTAGAGCCACTTATCATTCCCAGGAACCAAGAAACGCCCACATTTCCAAATTATTAACTCCTCCGAAATTCCTTATTTCGAATTTTTCTCGAGCCTCTTGTCGAATCTGAAACTTCAATGTAAGAAGTCCTTCATGGGATCATCATGGTGGATCCTCTTCATCCTGTATGCCTCCATGTCTTCTGGAGTAACCTGTCACGCGGTGTACATGCATAAAATATTAATTATTTGAGGTGAAATTCTAATTAAACAATGTAAATATTTGTTAGCCATTTACCCGTACAATCTACTTAGCAAACCTTGGGAGGTAAATGCATGGGAATTTCACATGAAAGATTGGTATTATTTGAAAAGAATATGATACGAAAAACATACCTCATCGTTCCACTTGACATTATATTTTCGTTTCCTTTCGTCCCTTTCTTCTCTCCTCCTTCCATCCTCCTAAACAACAGTTGGATATTTCATGTTACTGATGAAGAAGCAATCAAAAGTTTCGAGGAAAGATATAACATTTAGGGCAAATAATAAAAGGATTGAGGAGATATTTTAAGAACCACCACTGCGACATCCGAACTTTGATTTGTACCACATATAAAGTAACAGCTGTTGCACAGGAACAGAACTCGATGGCAAGAATTTCACCTTCTGAAGTGCTTCAGCAAGTTTCTTCTGGTCTAGAACTAAATCATCAGGTACTTCAGATCCCCACGTAGCAAGCCTTTTCTCCTCAGCTGTTGAAGCTGTTTCTGAATTGTAATAACAAAAAAAAAAAGAAAGTCAAAATCCAAATCAAAATCAAAATCAAAATCAAACCAGAGTTTATTTCTTAATTAGCTGAACGCTTATGTAAGAGACAGTGATAATTACAGATGGCAGATAAATTAAGGTCATGCTTGGTTAGTGTTTAGAACGATAGTGATTTCTAGTTCTTTGAAGAAGAAAAAATGTGTTCTGCATCGCAATTTTTCAAGAAGCTTTCCTCAATAAGGTCAAGTTTTAAATTTTGTTTTGAATTTATGATCATCACAAGGGAAGCAATAATCAAAAGTAAACAAAATATTAGCCTGTGCAACTCGTTTTTTGTTTTCTAGTTACTACGAATAATGCATGGTACAAAACCCTAACCTTCAGAAGCCTCTTTGCGAGCAATATTAGCTTTCATAAGATCTGCAGCAGCTTCAGCTGCTTCAATACCAGCAGCACCAGTACAATAGCTATTTCTAACCGTCTGCTGGCAACATACATAACCCCATTGGTGATCCTTCCACCAAGAACCCCAAACACTGGTATGGTTATTGATGCAAACATCCTCCTCATACTTGCTCTTTGGAAGAGATGCCTCCTACAAAGATCAGGTACTGGAAGGTTAGACGTTGAAGGTATTCCTCCCTCACACAACAGTTGTTCAATCATACACAGGGAGAATTAATACACAAGTTTCATATTAATACACTTCATTATCTAATCAATGTTAACACTGTTTCTATCAAAAAAAAAATGTTAACACTGTTAATTAAAATACCAATAAAAACTGTTTAAAAAAATTTTAATTGGTGACAGATATTTCACAGGACCACAGCAAGACAGGAAATTAGAATAAACACACAAAGCACACCAACCATCACCATAAAATACAAGCACGGAAATATCATAGAAACTTAAAGGATCGTGGAAGCATTTGGAAAAGTAGATTAAAACTCATTGCCGAAAATTCAACCAGCCACACACCCAGAGCATAACAGAACGTGGAAATAAACATGCAAGCTTAAAATGAAAAATCTTGATGCCCATGAGATATTAGTTCATTAACTCTCAAAATCTACATGCAAGTACACAGAAAAATGAAAATGAGCTCATAAACCTGGTCAAAGAATACCATATAATATTATGAATCCTTACCTGGCCTTTAATAATTCGACCAGCGCGATCGTATTCGACCTCTCTTTCACTTTGACCAAGTAAAAGCTCCCGTGGGAGCTCGTCTTCTGTAGCAGCATTGCCATACTTCTCCATGATAGTGTCTTTATTTTGAAACTTCAACTTCTCCTTATTAATCTTGAAATTTTTATAAAGCAGCTCAGCTTGTGATGGAGCCGCTTGCAAATGGACATCATGACCCTTGTCAAATGCTTCCCAAGCATGAACATTGAGCTGCTTAAACTCCAAAGCTTGACCGCTGACTCTATGATGATTGTCTCCCTAAAATATTTGCAAGCCGAAACAGTCATCTCGTCAGCACATATAAAGTACCAAAAAACAAATCAATCTCACTATTTGCACAGCTACTTTAATTACCGTATAAAACTTTTCATTAGGATCCATATCTGGAAGAGGATCCTCACGCATAGAACGAGTTTTGGGGTCATAATGAGCAGAGTTAACATCAAGATTGAGAAGATATTTCGCAGTATCCTCACGAATACGTAGGTTCCTGTTAGAAAACAAATGTGTAAATAGACGTAAAATTTACAATTTCAATAAACAATATAAAAGATGTGTTTCAGGCTTTCAGCAGAACCCCATATCAGAGGCGATAGAGAGAATTCCAGAAGGAATTTTTTAATTTCCCACTCGAATTCAAGCATGTGTAGAAAAAAATATTAGTGTGCAAACTTTAAACAAAATAGGAGAATGATAGAGATCATAGCAAACCTAACAGTTCCTGTGCTTCCTCCACCAGTAGTACGCACACGCTTCTCAACCTTAGCAAAATCCATTTGCTTGCTCTCGTCTACTTTGGCCTCATCAACTTTCAGATCATCTTCATTGTCTTCATCATCACTAACGTCATCTTCTTCATTATTTTGATTATTATTTTTCTCCTCCAACTTTTTCAGCTGTTGTTCCTTTAAATACTTGTGTCTTGCTTCATCCCTAGCTTCATACCTCTGGACCACATGTTCAAAAGATGCTGCATCATAACCATTCCAACGGTCTCTTTTTCCATCATAATCAAGCTCAAAGGTCTCTATTTTCTCATCGGGGGCTATATTTTTGCCAGTCCACTTTGCTCCCATTTTGCGGGGCCTTTCCACGCAAGCCTTCTTATCGTGAGTCATAGCTCCGCAGCTGTAGGAATCACATAATTAGTAGACTGATGGAACCATTAGAGCAATATGGGTTAGAACAAGAAGATGCTTAAATATGAGGAATCATGGAGCACAAGCTAGATGCACAAGCATAACTGTAACACAGTAGATGTCACGTATCCTTAAAAAGTAGTGTAACATTCACTTATCATTCAAGTTCTACAGAAAAAATGAAAGAAAAAAAGAAGAAGAAAGCATTGCAAGTAAAAAGTTCCACGTAAAATATTTTTTTAAACTGTGCAAAGGTAAACTATTCCAAGTAAATTAGAGCTAAAGACTTCGCAGTCTGTGTCAGGGATGACTAATCACTAATTTTTCATCTTACATCTAAATTCCTCCACCTTAGAACATGACCATTTGCATTCACATTGGAAAAATGAACATAATCGAAAGGAAAGATGCACCACAATATATCGTTGATAAGAAGCATGATACCATGGAAACAAGAAAGGATTGCGGACCAACCACGGATACATGAATACACACACACACACACACACTCTCTCTCTCTCTCTCTCTCTCTCTCTCTCTCTCTCTCTCAAACAATTCATACAGATACATAAACAAATAAAGTGGTGTACTTTTCACAAGCGCCCTTCCTGAACTTTTCAGCTTGAAAAGTCTTAGCACCTCTATCATACCAACCGTTGGTATAATTTCGATCAAGTTTCCACTTCCGTTGATGTTTCAAACTCTAAAAAGGCAACAAAGAGAAGAACTTTGAGAATGTCACAGTTCCAGGCTAACAGATGCAACACAAAACTGAGCATGAAAATAAACCAGTAACGTACCGGCCTCTCTGCATTCAAATACCAAGGAGCCGAAGACATATACTGTGGAATGTGAGGGTTGATTTCTTTCCCATCCTCATCCAACTCAGCAGGTGCAAGCCCTGCTTTCCGCGCCTCTTCTAACTCAAGCTGTTTCCTGTGATCCTCCCTCGACTTAAACGACACTGCAATTCGCAATTGGATACAAAATTACATTAAAAAAATAATCTATCTGGAAGATAATTATGAAACATGGATGGTAAACGAACATAATCATACAATCCTTCATTCCAAATCAAGAATCGGGAGGTCAAATTGATTGAATTATAGGGGGATAAATTACCTGAAGCAGTAGCCATGGCGTTGTTGCCTCACCAATCGAACGAACTGAGATAAAATTTGGAACCCTAGAAGAGTAAATCGAAACTCGAAAGGGGGACTACCGAATGACGAAGAGATGAAGGCGGTGACTCCCCTTGTTCCGGAACAATTATTAAATTCTAATTATATCCGCTTATATTTTGGCCCCCCAACTTTCTTTATTCTCAAACCGACCTATATTCGACCTCGAGACTATAAAAGTAATAATAAAATAAAATTTATATCATATTTCTAATTATTAATTAAATTAAAATAATTTTAAAATGCATGATAATATGTTGTGCTAATATATTTTAATTAGTCTACGGAGTATTAAATTAATTAAAGATATTAAAAGATGATATAGTTGTATTAATTTGTTAGGATAAAACACTTTATTTTGATATAAGGGATTAAATTTAAATTTTATTATCTCATAACTTAAAAATATTTTAACCTTGGATTTGACTTGAACTAGCTTTTAAAGTAAAACTGAATTTGTTTTTTATTACAACACACGCGGAGAGAGGAATCGAACTCAGAGAACCGGCTAATCCGGCAGGAGATGTAGCCCGGTCTCAAAACTGAATTATTTCGATTGTTCAAAAGTTGGAAACATGTGTCAAATGCTTTAAATTCAGGAACAACGGTTTTCGGAAAAACCGAGGTTGTTGGTATTTTTTTCTTGTAATGGATCAAAGCTGAGAAAATTAAATCTGACGTCATAAAAGCAAGTGAACAATATATGCTCCAAAGAAATTGCAAGACAAATCCGAGTGTGGAATTCCGTGGGCCGCAAAATTACTAACAACGTACGAAGGAAACTAAGGTTCTAATATTACATTACAAGGTTTCTAAGACTACATTAATGTAAAACGACATCTAGCCCCATCAAGAAACCGATCCGTGTGCCACCCCTTAGCCCGAACTTCTGATAGAAACGATGGAAACACGCCATCCATCCTATCGAAAGCCTCTGCCAACACATTCTCACTCTGCATATTCGACGAATTTTCAATATCTGCCGCGTATGCAGCGACTAACCATCCTCTCAATGCGTCTTCACCAGTGGCGCTGTGCTCCAATATCAAGTCTGTCCATTTCGGTCCTAAGCTAAGTATAAATCTTTCGTCGGGGAATCTTTCTTTGACATGGTGTAGCTCGGAAGGCTTGAGAACCTCGTGTATAGCTCTTCCTATCTTAACATTGCCAGCTTCCTCTATTAGTCGTCCAGGGAATAAGAGATCTTCTCGATACCTCAAATCAGCCGGACTAGAAACTCTACCAGTCTGGTTTAAAATCATCAAAAGCTTAAGTTGTTGAAGAAACAGATTTGGTTAAATTTTCAAGCTTGTTTGGTGCTAAACCTTTAAAAAGTCGGCAACAATCATAGCGGTTCTCTGCGGATTGAGCGTGTTGACTGGAGTTGCTCGCATCTCTTCGCTGACACAATATACATGTATCAAAGACAGGAATGGTCCGACTATCAACTGCAAGATGCTCAGAATCATAAACAAGCATCATACAATGTCATCTGAAAGTGGCATAGCACAAATGATACCACTCACCCACAAAATCAAATAAATCTACTGGAGAACATCGAGATATTTCGTAAAATTTCTTGAGGGAGTCTCGAAAATGCAATAATGTAATAACAATCTTAAAAAAAAGAAGCCAATTTGTAGCTATATTGATTGTAAACGTCCGTACATTACCACCACGATAAATTCTTCTTTCCTTCATTCTTCAACAAAAATGAGAATTACGACCCCCACAAACATACGATGTTCTTTTTCAAGTGACCAGTAACTTATCCATACCAATTATCTGATAACCATCATGGCACCCCTTAATTTTCCTAGTCCATGCCGTTTCTTTAGAACCTTTACTCTCAGGATTAGCATGTCTTCATGTGTGTTTAAGGTCAATGTAAGGCAACATCATTCTAATTTTTAATTATACCAAATATGATCCGTTCAGTGTTACGATATTAATAAAAGCAAACATTATAGCAGCTTTAGCACCTTAGTCGCCTTTATTCCTGCATCTTATACATAACTCCAACTATATATTATACAAGAGCACATCAGAGAGTAATTATCTGAATTGAACGAAAAAATGTAAAATCTTATAAATTACAATTGCTTCTTTCAAAATATGTGAATAGAACACCGATATTCTCTAGAAGCCACTGGAACCAAAACACCATTCTGCCAACCCATTCAACCATACAAAATGTGAATCTATAACTTTCCAATCGATTTTTTTTTTTTGGTAAATATGAACTAGATCAAAAACCTAGAAGCAATTTGGTTGATTTGCTGTTTCTAAACATAATATTAAATTTAGAATAGCTGGATCTCAACCAGAGATGGCAACTATATAAAGGACGACAAGGAAAGTACCTTTCCCTTCATAGATGAGCAAATTGTGGATGCTAACTGAATTCCCACCCCTATTCCAAAAACATTGCACAAAGTGGAAATGGCTTCACCTTTAGCAAAAAGATCGCTGAGATTTCCCTCTTTTGCAAACGAAGAATAAATGGGCAGTCTAGTTGCTCTTGCAGCAACAACGGCCATTCCCTGATAAAATGAGAATAACATTCCTAGTGTCTTAAACAATCTCAAATGAATCCAAAAGGCACGAGAACACTTTATTCTTTGCCTCACTTAAAAACCAAATACACGTGTGTAGCAAATATTTGACCCACCTTGGCGAAATTACCTAGTCCAGCCATTTCAAGAAATAACTGAGGGCATAAAGGGGAAAGAACTTCCAGACCAGCACCCAAATCATACAGAACATCAGCTACAAGTAGGAAAATCCATCTCTATCAATCATCTCGTAGAAAGCTAGAAAACTTAAAACAAGATTTCAGAACAAACCCAAAATTCTCCAGCTTTTTGGCTCCGAGTCCATTCTTGCACCCAAATTGCTGCATATGAGCTTCCCAACATGCTGCATTCCATCTTTTAATATCTGCACTCGACCAACGCAATATAACAAAGCCATAATTTAAAAAACAAGCTTAGGCAACTTCACTAATTTGTCCAACAAATAAAATCTTACCCAACCAACAGCAGTAGCTTGTGCTGGTGTAGGTCTCAAGCCTGCAGCAAATAACAGTGACTGAAAGGGATTAAGATGTTAAAAAGTCCCTACCATAGTTGCGGCATGTGAATTATTAAGAATTTGAAACGGTATTCATCATGACCTGTCATGCAAAATAATCCCATAATAGATAATACTATCAGAAGAAGACCTGAGTTGATAATACAGATAATGTCGCGCTGGTGAAGTGTTGCAAGGCTCGAAATTGTGTGTATCTAAGAAATCCTTCGTTCACACTGTAAATGTAGGATGGCCCAGCTCAAAAAATAAATCATAACTTGTAGTACTTTATACCCGAATCAAGCAGGATACAAAATGCAATTTACCTATAAGGATATCCTGAAGGAAAAAACTTGTTCAGGAATGATTCAACCACTCTACGGGAAGCTGGTCTTGCATCATCAACTATCTTCATCTGTGTACAGTCACCAAAATCTACTTTCAGGGCTAAGTATGATTTCTACCAAACAAATACCCAAAAAGTATTCAGGCCAAATATCTAGAAGATGTAGGCCTAATTGTTTCAAGAAAATAAATTTTGCCTCCAATACAAAAAGTCACCCTCTTGACTCTTCCGCTTCTATGAAGTTACAAAGAAAAACCCGAACAGATGCTCGTAACGCAACACTTACAGAAAAGCCGCATCCACACAATACACAAAAAGAAGAATAATAAAAAATGTGATTACTCAATTAGAACTAGCTCAAGGACATTCAATATCCAAAATTCAAAGGTAAATAACAATGGGTTCAGCATTTCTTCATATGAGTAGCTGTTATGGACTAGCAAGAACAACAAATGAACTGAAAATATTAGCTCACCGAAAATCGTCCATCGGCTTCAAACTCAAAGCGGCGGGACACAGAATCCGACATTTCAATCCAGTACACGGGTATTGGCCGCGTGGACTCCATTGAATCCTTCTTTAACATTTTAAAAATTTCCTGTACAAAAACCCAAAAAAAAAAATGACTGCAAGAAACCGAAACAATGGTCAGAGAGAGGAGAGACGAGAGAAAAGTGGGAAAAGAGTATTTTTATTTGTTTATAATGTAAGGAAAAAAATAATACTAATAATAATAATAATAAAGAACGAGTTTACTTAGAAAGAGACCGAAAAAATCATGGGTAGTGGGAATCGAAGGGCTCGATGCCGCAGCTGCCGCCGGCAAAGTCGGGGATTTCTCAAGTAGGCCGCGAGAGAGAATCGTACGGTGTGCTGCTACCTATAACTAGTAACAGTATACAAAAGTATTTTGTTCGAAAGTATATTATATAATTTATTTTTGGTTTAATAAAAATGTAAAAATATTATTAAAATATATATAATAATTTTAGGCTACGTTGCTACCATATTTATTTATGAAATTATATTTTTTAATTAGAACGCATAATTCAAAGAATTTAATTTTTTAAAATTCATATTTGTTTAGATCACTCCCCCCCTCCAATTCTTGGCCTACACTTCAATACTTTGATGTGTTGCTTACACCCCCACCCCCACCCAATTATTATAGAATTAAAACAGAGAGTGGGCTGAAGCCTGAGGGGAATTGGGCTTCTGGTTGTACCTCAAAAGGAGCCTCAGCCATTTTTTCAGAGATACATGTGTTCAAATTTTGAAAAAATGGAGAGTTATTAGTTGTGGAGGGTTTTCAACAATCTTCGGCTAATGTATTTTTCTTGCAGCTAATTAAACCACTTTTGTCCCCTGGAGTACTATGTATCTTTTGCAAATGTGAAGATCGAGAGTCAAATAATAATAATAATTAAAAGAAGATTATACATGAGAAAATTTATTGTACAAATTTTGTATATCTAACTAATCCCTCAATAACAAGTGACATGCTCGCTAAAAAGAAAAATTTAAAATATAAAAATATACAAATATATATATATATATATATATATATATATATATAATGACTTATATTTTGAGGACGTGTAATACACCATTTTGAAGTGCATCAGTGTGAGGACCAAAAGCTTTGGAAGCATCAACGAATTCTTGAAAAGACATGGAATTGTAGAGAGGCGGATTTGATTCATTCACCAAACATTTTGCGGGTTCGATAATGCAATGCGGGAGAGGATTGATGAAGGTGGCAATTGTAGTTCTTGCGCTATTTGGATTTGTCACCACTCTGTGTTCTGCACTTTTCAACTTCCCATTGCTAATAATCTGCATCAAAATAATAATAATAATAAACAACTTTGAAATTGCAGCAACTTAAAAAGATACGATCAATATGTGTTGAAAATTATACATTGAATTTGAAAAAATTCATTTGTACTGTGAGACGCGTTTATACTCGTCTTCTGTTGGATCTACCTCCATCAGTTGAAAATGTTAAGTTCCATTATGGATGGATTACATTGACATTCTATGTAGTGTAAACGTACCTCGATCTGTGAGCCAATATTAACGACAAAGGCGTCGGGCACGAGGTCAACTCCAATCCAATTGCCATCTTTCAAAACTTGGAGGCCCTCGGTGTCCCCTTGGAAGAGTATAGTAATCAGGCTATGATCCACATGCTTGAGCAAACCCAAGGTTAGACCAGGATTAGGACATGGTGGATAGTTACTTGCGGTCAAGAATTGAACTTGGCTAATTGATTCAAGATGCCCCTCTTCGAGTCCCAATCCTTTACAAATCAGCTCAAGCATTCTCAAACTCAATGCCCTTATCTCCACAATGTATGATGCCACCACCTCTCTAAATCGAAGTGATCAAGAATAAATTCTTTATCCATTTCTTTCTATTTTTTTTTAAATAGATAAAGCGAGAGACGACTGCGAACATAATACATATGTAGACAACAATGTTTTTTCGGGGAAAAAAAACAAAGTTGATTGTTGATGCATGCCACTTATAATAGAATTTCAAATCTTTTCATATAGCTAGCTTTATTGTATTTTCAATGAACACAAACAAGGGTTTGTGAGATATATGTTCTTAAAAATTGAGTAGGTCAGGTCATATAAACACACACTTACAATGTTATAAAAACTCCACAAGGCCATTTCCCCTATACCAAAATCTTTCCAAAACAAATATCAAACACTTAAAAATTTCTCATATACCATATATAGGATCGAGCGCTTCGAAATTTGTACATATTACCTATATCTTGTGGGATTTTGGGGCCAAAATTGCATGCACAACTCCAAGGGATGACATTGATGCTTGATATTATCTCTCCACAGATGAACACCATTTATATCATGGCTGGTGCTGCCCATGTACACCCAACCATCTGTATCAGCCTCCTTACAAATTTCCCCAGCCGGCATATCAAATAACTGCTTCAACACCTCCATTGCACCATTCATTACATCCTTTGGCACTCCATGATTAATTACCTTCCTTGTAATATACATATAATCATAAACATGAACTTTATAATTTCTACATGCATGGTTGCTACTATTCGAATGAAACTTGATTTATATAATATCTTAAATCAAATAAAATAAAACGTAGAATTCGAATATGTCTACTGTTCTTTATGTTCAGAATGCGATATGAATTCGATTTCTTGGAAACAAAACAAACTTTTGGGCTTCATAGCAGTGACCATATATTGTATATACATGATCAATATGGGGAAATTACCTGGAAAAACCCGAATTCTTGACCAGCTTTGATGATTTGTTGAAGAGTGTCAATTCTTTCTGAAGTTTTTAATTTTGCAAGATCAATAATGGGAATAGTCTTGCACGCAGGGATTGGGTCGTTTCCTGGTCTATCTTCAATGGAAAACGCATGACTTTGTGGCACAGATTGAACATTGAACCACTTCGAATCCGAAACATGATTCTCCATAGTTGACATCGAAAAAATTCTTGTAATAAATGTGGATTTATGAGGGAATAAACTATACTTTATATAACAAGTACATTGAATCTTTCTAATGATCTTATTTTTTTTTATCAATGATTTGCCGCTCTTATGATTGATCAACTAACCCAAACAAGAAATAAATTATACATATTATTTCATCACCATATTATATATCATGTCTAGGCGGATCCAATTCTTTTTTATTCCAACGGATGACTTCATGTAAAATTGACTAAATTTAATTGTATTTAAAAACTTATAATTAAAATTTAATATTTTATCAATTTGGCCTATGTAAACTAAACATATGAAATAGTATATTCAGGGTCGCGATGTACGAAAAAGATGTGATTGTAATATCCTATCTCACATATGTTTAAATAAATTATGAAGGATTACAATAGACTCGTATACTAATTTGAGTTAATGATCTAATTTGGAGTTTTTATCTACATATTTGCATGTATTAATTAATGCCCAATGTCAAATGACAAGATTGTTAGAAGTTGAAATTAAAAACCTATAATTTGCCACAAAATTTATTAGGGTATTTTGGGTCCCATTTGGAAAATTTTAAAAGAGACTGATAGTTGCTCCCATGTTTCCATTCGTGGAAATGTAACCATGGTAGGGTAAGTTACAAGAAAAATTAGCAACCAAAACTCTTTGAAAAGATGTTCAGATTTTGACAAATACCCAAAATCCTTTTTTAAATTCTAGATAGAAGTGACGGATCAATATATGGTTGCGATCAATTATTGAGCTTAATAGCGACCTAAAAGATAATATTCAATATGCATTTTGACATAAAATAGTTCTATCTCCATTTGTATTATATTGAAATTAAAATAAGTATAATCAATTAAAAATTCCATCAAATAATCTACAAATTGTGGTTTCGGAATTATGTAGTCATATATATCATATCGATTGTTAGGTAAATTAGTATTGATTTTTTTTAAAAAAAAAATATTCGTTTGTTTGGTTCAGATCCAACTTTTTTTAATATATAAAAAAAACTGATGGGGAAAACATTTTGCATGTATGTATTTTTTGCTACATTTGTTTGATTGATTTAGGGTTTTGTTATTTTGGTTTGATTGATTTGAGATTTCTATAAAATCTATTCATTTTATTTGAAAATATTATGATTAATTAATTCCATTATGACTTGGAGGAATATTTAGTGGTTTTAAGTACGATAAACTCATTTGAGACTTTTTCGCATGTCAATTTTGTTAACAAGATCTCCTATCTGACTCGAATTACGAAAAAATATTAGTTTTTATGTTAAAATACTATTTTTATAGATCAAACCAATATGTCTAAAAAATATATAAATCACGAAAACCGTCTCCAAAAAAATACTATTTTAAGTAATTATAAAAGAGAGGTATCAAACATAGTGATGCAACGTTATGTCTTTCAATTCATTGAATATATTAAAACATCATGTGGTTGATGTTGATCTTATGATAATCATATCTTCCATCTTTTTGTTAAAAAGAAAAATGTTCCCATCACCAATCATTAATGGCATTTTGAAAAGACAATTCATTGTAAATTTGCCTTTAATTTTAGTTGGTGATGTATGTGTTTGGAAAAATAATTACGAGAAGATATATTATATATCTATCTCAAAATAACTAATATAAAAGGTGAAAATGTAAAATTTTGAAGTTGGGCGAATAATTAGAATTCTGTTTTTTTTTTTTTTTTCTATCTATCCTCGGTCGGTATATTTCAAGATTATGACATCTTCTCGTAATTATTTTTCCAAACACATACATCACCAACTAATTATATATATATTATATATATATATATATATCGTATCTTATCCTTAGATTACTATTTATTTCTCCTATGATGGTTTCATTTCCGAGATATCTGATTCAGGTTGTTGGAGAGTGATAACTATCTTTGCTGAGAAAGTGATCGAAATATGTCTTTCCATCATTTTCGAGGTATCTGATTTGGATCATCTTTATATAGTATAGTTGTGTGATAATAATGGAGGTAGTTGGTTATCTCTAGTATGTTCGTGTTTTCCTTCCGAGTTATTTCTTGACGATGTGTCTTGTACTTAATCAATCAGTGCTCTATTTTGTTTATTTTTTGTAATCTTATGCTTCAAACTGAGGTCTCTCGATTGATCGATTATAGTCGAGACTTTTGTCTTAATAACTTAAACATATGCTTTCCAAACAAAAAAAACTGTTGAAAGATAGTTATTGAATATTTGAGGGAAAAAAATATTTTAAACACTTTTATATGAATATTTAAAAATAATAATTTATTGGATGGTTTCTTCCCTTCGTACACTCAATATAAAAACAAGTACGAGACTAGATTTGTAGCTCATTTGGTCTCATCTTTTGTTGCTTTATGTTCCTTTTAAACTCCTAATTAATATGTGTTTATAGATAATAAGTTCCGAGCAAATGAGTCAAGTATTCAGATCGAATAATTAGGAGTTTCCTATTAGAGATTAAAGCTGTCAAAACGGGATAGCGGAGCCGGATACTTGTAACCTACTATTTAGTGGAGTGAGTCTCACTGATTTTGACGACTCTATTTAGATCTATACACAATAATAAGTTGATATGTTTTAGTTGAGATATTAGAACACCGGTCACTAATTAATATTTTCTTATTTAAACAATAAATATATGATATTTACTATCCTTATATCTTGTTTTCTCGATTCTGGATTTGAATAAATTATAATGATTGTCAGTATTTTTTATATTTAGATTACCATTTATAACCATTTTCTTTTGGAACGATTCACCTTTGAACTTATTGAAGCAGTGTGAGTACACGCATGTACACTACTAAAAAAGTTAATAATGATAATGAAAGTCATTAATGAGTTTGATTTTAAAAAAAAGGTCACTAATGAGTTTTCTAAAAAAATAATAATTAATGAGGTGAAGTTTTGCATTTAGGAAAAAAAAAAATTACTTGCACTAACTAATCAAAAGTTGATAGTCGAAATGAAGGTCACGACATATTATTTAAGAAAAAAATAAAGAAAAAAGTCGGTTAATGAATGAACTTATTATACTATACGAGAAAATTATAATTTTCATTTTTGTAAGCTTGATCATTTATATTATCAGATTGAATTTTAACGTTGTCTTTCAATTTTTTATAATTTTTTTTTTTTGNAATAATAATAATAAACCGAATAAATATTTTTATAATTTGATTAGATGAGTATTTTGGTTATTATTAAAAAAAACATAAAGTGATAATAAAATTATTTGTACTAAACTCTTTTATTTTTAGAGTAGATATCTTGTGAAATGATCTTACATTGTCTACGGGAGTTGGATCGAATGTCTGATATTGGTACTATCAAAATTTTGATCAAATTCAATCACGAGTGAGAGAACTCTGATATTAAAATCAAAATAAAACAGAGCCAACTCGAATTCGAAGTCTTACATACATTTCTTCAATGAGTCTCCAGCACCTTGGAAGAAGAAATAAGAAAGAGCAAAATCAGCAATAAAAATCCCGACCAACGAAATGACCACCGCCGATGTAGTCGATTCTCCGACGCCCTTGGCACCTCCGGATGTGGTGACGCCCCATGCGCAGCTCACTATCGATATTATTGCAGCAAAGACCTGTGACTTGATCATGGCACTAATTATATCCCAAGATTTTAGAGATCTTTGGGCAGAATCCAAGATTATGTTTATACTGATCCCATAGACGCCGTCCGCGAGGAAAGCACTTGATGCCATTCCGACAGTGAAACACGCCAGAGTAAGAAACGGTAGAGCAATACATGTCGCAATCACTCTGGGTGTCACCAAATAATCAACTGGGTTTGCACCAAGAACTCTCAATGAATCGGTTTGTTCAGAAACCTGCATTGTCCCTAATTCAGCGGCAAACGCACTGCCGATACGACCTGCAACCACAATAGATGTGATCACGGGACTGAGTTCCCTCGAGAAGGCCAGGGCTAAAACCCCACCAATGGATCTATTTAGTCCTAATCTGGTGAATTCCCGAACAAACTGGATAGCAAAGGCCATGCCAACAAATGCTGATGTCAAGAGACAGACACCGACTGATTTAGGTCCGACTCTCTCGAGCTGCTGGAGAGTATTTTTCCAATGAATTTTACCCTTAATAGCTCGGAAGACTACTTGTCCTGCCAAAACAAGAATAGATAATCCTCTCCATAAGTACCTAGGAGGCGACCATTTACTAAGGAATGTCTCTGGCTCATAACCGTCTGCAGATATCTCAGTGGTCTCTTCTTCCGATACTGATTCTTCTGATGGAGAGATAACTGGATGACCATCATCCGTATTGAAAACAACAAAAGTGTTTCCTCGTTGAACAGGAAAGAAAAACTGGCAAGCCTTGGTCCCCTTAACAAAATCAAGTTGTCCAGATATACATCGGTGTCTTGCGTTTACATTTTTTGCAGCACAAGTTATACTTATGGTGCTAATCCTACAATTATGCGTCATAGATATAGTCAAGACCGAATGATAAAACACTAAAAGAAAGACAAGATTATAATCATAAATGATAAATCATATGAATTGAACCCTCATATATAAGTGAATCTCAAGAAGACAAAGGAAGACCTATTAGAGAGGCAACACAGTGGATGAATTTGTACGGCAGCTAGCATGTTTGCACCCTGCTGTTCAAAACAAGAAAAAAGTATGTCTTTCCGCTCTGTCTTTTCCAGATAAGAGTCGAAGAGGATTCTCTCTTCAACCCGGGAAGAGGGCTGTCAAGTGTCCCGAGCTATAAATATATGCTAAAAATATCTTTCAGAAATGGTTGATCGCAATTAAAAAAAAAAGTTAGGAAAAATTCTTGTTTGAACACATGCTCATACTCAATTCAATCAACAAAATGGAACGAAGGGCTGCTTCCAAGATCTGCTGACTGCAGTATAAACAAAAATTAGAATCATTCAGTATCATCGTGATTCTAAACATACCACCTCACAAAACCCGAACTATTGTAGTGCTAAATCAATACAAACTATCTCATTGAAATATATAGAAAAAGTTGCTACCAAAACCAGTACCAGTTCTAGGAATTTCACCAGAAAAGCAAAATCAATTTTTTCACACGAAATTTTTACAAACCAATTTTCCTAGATGAACTTGCAAACATACTAATTGTTTACTCGTTTATACTAATTGTTTACTCGATCGATAAACGAGCTCTCTTAGCATCAGTCTCGAAACGAGTTCACAAATTACAAAGCAACACAAATTTAACAGAAATCACATATTAAACAAAAATAATACACGATTATAAACCCAAAATCAATTATCTAACCTAGTCGAACGCTGCGATAATCAAGAAACCTGGGCCAGATCTTGATATATTGGCTAATGTCACAATTCAAATAAACAGCCGCATTATCAAGCAAGATTGGAAAGAAATGAGAAGAAAAAGACATTACTTACCACTGGAAGAGGAAATCGGTATAAATTTAACATAAAATTCGATTACTTCTTCATTTTAAAGAAGATTAGGGATTTGGGTAGCTGGGGATTGAACGATGCACCTAGGTTATAGATGGAAATATGTAATTATTCTCTTCAAAAAAAAATTAAAATATGTTATGTTTTTTTTCCAAAAAAAATCATTTATTTTCCATATTAGTTAAAAGAACAAAAAAATTTTGTAAACAATAGGTAATTTATTTTAAAGAGGAGAAAATCTTTAACTATAAAGTATAAAATACTATATTTTTATATACACTTTGATCGACAATAATTGATCATGTGAAATAATTAGGTCTCTGACGTTGTTACGAATTTGTATTAGTGATCGATCCGAACCATAATTATAATGAAAAAATAATATTTTTGACATAAAAATAATAATTTTTTATGAGTTGTATTGAGTCATAGATATGTATCACAAAATTGATCCGTGAGACAATTTCACATGAATCTTTATGATACAAAATATATTAAAGATGAGCAAATTAAATATATTAAAGATGAGCACATAAAAATATTTGTTTACGTTGCGTCGCGAAAAAAACAAACAACGTGTGAAAATCAAATATCAAGTTAATAAATGACCGCATCTCACAAATATCAAGTTAATAAATATCTTGTGATAACTGATATGGTCTCACGGTTCTATATTCGTGAGACTTCTCAATCTATAAATTTCATGAAAAGTAATATTTTTCTTGATTTGGGTAGGGTCGGAAATCCATATCACAAAATTAATGAAAAGTGATATTTTTCTTGATTTGGGTAAGGTCGGACATCCATCTCACAAAATTAATTTGCGACATGATCTCACAAGAATTTTTATGATGTTATTAAATTGTTATTGGTGGTTGAGTCCTTGCTTGTTAAAAACTTTATCAAATCAATATTAAGAGGGTTGATTCAAATATTTTTCACAATATTTTAACACATGCACTCCATTTATTCTTTTGTTGCTTAGTTCAATTTTGATTTTTCAGGAATATAACTACCACAATTTAACTCGCAAAATAGATTTCATTTATCTAAAAAATTTCATACTGAATATTTTATATATAAATTTTCCATTAAATGTCGTCTTTCGAATATTTTTTCTCAAAATAAAAAATTTATTTTCTAGTAATTTTGTGTGGATATATTAATTATGAATAAAAACAATATATTTAAAAGAGTGGGTCTCATGTGAGACCGTCTCACGGATCTTAATCTGGTCAATCCTACCCATATTCACAATAAAAAGTAATACTCTTAGTATAAAAAGTAATACTTTTTCATGCATGACCCAAATAAGATATATGTCTCACAAATATGACCCGTGAGACCGTCTCACACAAGTTTTTGCCTATTTAAAAAGAAGAAGCTAACATAATCTTCACAAATTCGTCACAACTAATAAGGCCATCTCCATCTACATCAGCGGCTATTATCATTTGCGTGGCTTCCTCGTTCGTAAGTCTCTTCCCCAAGTTAATCATCACAATTTTCAGCTGCATTTCCAATTTAGCCAAATAAATTCCTTTCTAAATTATGAATTGCAAATAGCCACGCCGTCGCGACAACAATATTCGACGGGATTTTGAAAATTCCATGGCACAAATCATTTTCAGAACTTGGTCTTTCTTTATACTAGTAAATGATGCACACGTGTTGCATGTGTTATTATTATTTTTAATTTGATCAAATAATACTACACAATTAACACAAAATTATTTTTAATTTAGAAAATTGTCTGATTTAAAAAAAAAATTTTGTTTATATTTTTTTCTATGTAAAATATAGAGTGACATGAGGAGGTTTTTAGTAAGGTAAGAAGGGTAATTATAGAATTAAATATGTTGATGTCATTTAAAATAGTTACTTTAAGGATCTCGCACTTAATAATATAATATAGCATATATGAGTTTGATACTTTTTTTTTTTTTTTTTACTAAAATACAATAATTGCTGTTTAATTATTTTAAAAAAAAATTAAGATTTAGTGAATAATATAATTTAAATTGTTTTAACAAAATCTTGACCATTTCTTGTTTTAAAATAATATTTTTCCGTAAAATATTAAATGAATATTTCATAGTAAATCGAATTTGACCTCGATGGCAGATACGAATCCATCTTGATCCCGATCAAAAACTTGGAAAGCTTCTCTGAGTTCTTCGACCATATTTTCCTGAAATTATGTTTATCAATTTAATCCCGTCTATTAATATATATTTATTTCAAAATAATTAAAATTATAATATATACTAACAATTAAATCTAGATGAGGTTATTATTTATATTTTGTACCCTTTTTTTTAGATAAATAAAACATGTTATTTTGTACCTTTATTTTCCTAGCCATGATATTTATGAACTCTTCGAAATCCATCTCGCCATCGACCTCGTTCATCATTTCTTCGAGTTCTTCCCTTTTCGTATTTTCGTCTAACGATTGAATCGCTATTGCTAGTTCTTCTATGTCGATCACTCCTTGAAATGAAAAAAGGAAAAAAAAAATTTGCATGTGATGATGTATTCTTAAAATGTCATGTTTTACGAAAAAATGTTGTAGTGCCTAGTTCTTATATGGTTTTAGTATACTGATTTTTCGTATTATAAGGATTTTAACTCAAATTTTCACAAGGTTCTATCTGGTTTAAGATATACTTGTGTGATATTCGAACGCGAAAAAAAAATCACATAAATATTATTTTGGAATTTCGATTCGATTAAATGTTCGTCAAATATATACCAAAAGAAAAGAAGGAAACTGACCATCAGAATTTTTGTCAATCAAGCAGAAGGCATCCCTAAACTCAGCAATCCGCTCCTCTCCCAGTGCTTCCGCCATTTTTAATCAAAATACAGAAACCCTTCTAGGTATATATATATAATATTCAATTTATTTTTTTATTACATATAATAGTCAATTTATTTATTGTTTTCGAATTAATATCGAGGCGTGCAATTTCGTACAATTTGAAACTCTGGAGTCCAAAATCAACGGACGGGACTGACCGGGATAGATAGCATGCGACTAAAGGGCCCATAAATTTAACGTAGAAGAAGCTGGCTGTATACATGCATCAGCAAAACGTGGAGAAATTTCTTCATGCCCTATAAAATATGTCGATTAGATTGACAATTTTCCCACCAACTGCGATGACAGACAAACGTGGTAGGTCGTGGTGCCTCATTAATCCGTTTATCTCACCAATTTTTATATGAGACACGGGTCAATCCTATCGATATTCACAATAAAAAAATAATACTTTTAGCATAAAAATTAATATTTTTTCATGGATGATCCAAATAAGATATCCGTATCACAAAATACGACCCGTGAGACAGTCTCACACAAATTTTTGTCATTGTGAGGAAGGAAATATGTTTGAGATGAAAATTTGATGTGTTTTAGAGACCAAAAATAGCATGTATGAGTACATAATAACGATCATTTCTGTGTGCCGTGTGCCTATACAATCGTTTTTATTACCGTGATTTTTAAATCGACAAATAAGATATTATATTAAAATTGAGAACTTTTATGAGTGACTTAAACGTAAAGGGTTGAAACTATTATTTTCCCATTTTTCACGATTTAAATAGCAAGAAGTTGCGACAGTCCCATAAAAATATGACCTATATTTTCTTGGGGTTTGGTGGGGAAATGGAATTTATGAATAAAAGTCAACTATCGATCGAGTAAAAGTACGTGTTAATGTATGTTTAATCAGTCAATTATTTTGAGTTTAAGTAAAAGTGTTTTTTTAAGCTATCAAGTTACATTATTTTACTAATTTAATGAAACTCTCTCTAACGAAAAATATATATAATTTTTATGTATTTTATTCTATTTATTAATAGTTTAGTGAATTTCAAGAAGGACACGATTTGAATTAATCATTAATCCAAATCATAGGTATGCTGTGACATGCAGGTAATATANATAAAACTTATTCATTTTTTTTAAAAGAACTGGTTTTTATACTTTCAAAATGAATTTTAAATCAATGTTCAAGAAATATACTCAGGACAATCGAAATCGTCTGATTTCTCATGAATAACGATCGGATAATTATGTAATATTCTAGCTGATCATTTTTTAATCATGACGAACTTGCGCGCCATTGTAATTGCGGGAAACTTTGAAGTTAAGCAGAACAAACAACGAACCGTCGAAAGCTTCTTGGCTCCGTCTCTTTGATAATCTAAGTATATGATCCAGGTTTGAAGATTCCACGACCAGAGAAAGGAAGAAATACTTGGCTTGCATGTCCATATCTTTTCTCAAGAACTGAAAACATATATGAAATTACATCATTTAAAAAGGAAGTGCTCTAAAGTAGGAAAACATTTTTTTTTACTTTTCATTTTATTGAATTTCGCCATTCTTATATCAAAAATATTTTAGTTTTTCAATTTTATATATAGTTCAAAAAATGAATTTCTAATATAATTCAAGAATTTTACTTACTGATACAATATGATGTGAACGACGATTTGGAGAAAACGGCCGTGCATTTGATCTTTAGCTTGAAATTGCATGTTGAGGAGATGAAGACGTAAATCATACATAGTCGAAATAAAATAGGTATTAAGTGTGGAGGTCATAAGTTTGAGTGTTGGGGAGGACAAAAAAACCACTTTCTAAATGTGAGATAATGTTATGAGTAACGACGTATGAGAAAGTCCGTGATAGATAAGACCCAAAAAAATCTCGTTTACAGGAGAAAGCCCCAGATTGAGACCAAGATCGGGATAATTCATTATCGTTACATATTCACACTTGTGGATTTGAACCCAATACCATATGGCTCTTAGGACCCCACCCTTGCTAGTAAGCCAATAAATCTTTGGTGAATCAGAAACCCATATTTAGCGATAATGAACACCCCACGTTCTTTATATATAAAGATGAGAAAAAAATACCGAATTTTCAATATAGTGAGGTTATCATATAGAAAAATATGAAATTTATAGAAATTTTTGGTACGGTATGGTATCGATGCCAAAATATTCGGTACAGAAACATTATAAAATTTGAAAATTTTTGGTTTATACTGAAATACCGAAATAAATATATATAAATTTAAAAATATATAATATTTTTAAATAATAAAGTTAATTTTTTTTAAAAAAATATAAGGTATTTTTTCGGTATATACCTTTACCATACCAAAATCTCGGTATATCGCATTATTTTAGTTAATTGGTATGCGAATTGTACATACTGAAAATTTCGGTAGTATACCGAAATTACCGAAATTTTCAGTATGATATTAGTAAAAATATTTTTAATACTGTAATTTTCAGTACGATATATGGTATGCATTTTTCGGTACGATAAGATATATCACCCCTATTTATTTATAATCAGTGCTCGTTGGCACGCAATGTGTGCACCTTTGTATAAAAATCAATATATTATAATAAAATGTAAAATTTTTTAAAATGGTTTTGTATAATACTTTTTAGAGTAAAATACATTTTAGTACGTGAACTATTGATAAATTGTCAAATTGGTATATAGATTATTGTGAATAACTCAATCGGTACATGATCGAAAAAAAAAGTCAATTCTTCCTTAAACTAAAATTGCTTTTAAGTCCAATCATTATTAGGAAATTCAATAGGTACACAGTTTTATTTTCAAGATTATTTATTTTTAATTTTTTTAAAAAAAATTATATTTATCATTAAAAAATATCATACTTTTTTGTATTAAACTATAATTATTAATTAATACAAATATATCTCAATAGATAAATTATATACTCAAATATAATATATTTTAAAAATAGTTCTCAATATATAATAAAATAATATTAATTTATCTATTTATATTATTATTCTATATTATTAAAGTTACAACTCAATATAAAAATCATATCAGAGCCATGGAAATAGTTTTGGTTGATGATTTAACACTGTTTATTCAAATGAATATTTTCAGTATGAAAGAAACTGTTAAAAACAATTTAAATGAAGAATATGATTTACCTGAAAATTTAGATTTATTAAATAAATGGACAATTCCTAAGATAGAATCTAAAATGATCTATAAATTAGGAACATTTGAAAAAATAGGTTTTAAACAGGTAGTAAAAACTATAGAATCATCAGTACCTCTTCATAATGAAGAAATGGTTATTAGACTATTGCATAATAAATATATTTTGCCTTATAGGAAAAATTATAGATTTATTCATATAGGTTTAATACAAATTGCTTTTAGACCTTTAACTTTAGAAGGTTTACCAGAAAGCTTTATAGCAGCTTTAAGATATAGTAGAAATTTGAATTGGAAACAATCCCTTATGGAAATAATTCAATCTAGTCTGGCTCATGGTCCAGTATATTTTGATGTTTATCCAAATTTATCTTTATCTCTGTCTGATATTAATATATTAGATTCTTTAACATTAAATGTTAAAACTCATGGTTACAATTATACTCCTGGTACAGAAGTTATATGTATCTGTTATCATATTTATTATAAACCATTATTTACACTCAATCCTATGTGTAAAAGAATTGATAAGAAATTAAATGAAACAATTCTAATAGAAACTAATTTTAATATATCTAATATTACAACCCATAGATCTATAAAATGGGAAGAAATAGAATTTCCAGATAATTGGATAATTGAACAGGCTGTTCCTATAAATCCTATAATAAATAGGGATTTACAGCAAGTTATTCAAAATAATGAAGGATCTTTTCAAATACAGTTTAATAATGAACAAAGAAAATTATTACCCTCTTCTGTTTATGCTATNATAAAATTCAAAACTTTATTATTCTTTTCTATAAGAAAAGATTGTTGAGGAGGATAAACAAATCTTTGAATCTGTCCCGAAGGAAATTTATAGTTTCTTTCAAGAATAGAAATATAATCTATAATAAATGTTTTAAAAATCAAGGAGCAAAATGAATTAATCTATTTTGATTTTCACAGTATTTATAAAATTCTGTGACAATATATTCAAATTCTTCTTCAGAGAAACTTTTAAAATACGTACCAATCTCTGAAAGATTTCCATTTGGGTAAATAAAATTCTGTATTGATCTTTGTNGATTGGTACGTATTTTAAAAGTTTCTCTGAAGAAGAATTTGAATATATTGTCACAGAATTTTATAAATACTGTGAAAATCAAAATAGATTAATTCATTTTGCTCCTTGATTTTTAAAACATTTATTATAGATTATATTTCTATTCTTGAAAGAAACTATAAATTTCCTTCGGGACAGATTCAAAGATTTGTTTATCCTCCTCAACAATCTTTTCTTATAGAAAAGAATAATAAAGTTTTGAATTTTATTGCTTTTTCAAAATTATTTGAAAATGATATGTTACAAATAACTTTAAACATATTAATCAAATAATTGAAAAACAAAATTATTCAAATCTATATCTTACAATAATAGGTGAGGAAATAGTTTCTCTTAAAGATCGTATTGATAAAATTATTTTAGCTATTAATAAAATTAAACCAGATGTTCATATACAAGAACCAGAAACTAATATTGTTTCTATTACTAGTTCTTCTATTAAATCCACTCCAGAAATTAAAGATTTTAAATTTAAATCTTCTGTTTCTGATTTAGAAAAATTATTAGAAGAAAAATTTAAAAATCTTAATTTAAATACTCTTAATGAAGAGATTATTAATAATAATAATTTTTCTGATGAAGAAATTAATAAAATAAAATGGGCAGATAAACCTACCCAAACTAAATATTATTATGATAGACTTACTCCCATGGGTGTTCTTGTTGAAGAACAAGAATATATTTTCTCCAATAGTTATAATGGGAAAAGTATTTATGAATGGAATATTGATGGAGTTAGTGATAAACAAATTTATAATACTGCTCACAGAATGCTTATGTATAGTACTGTGTGTAAAACTTCAGGTAATACTGATAAAAATATTGCTATAATGATTATAGCAGGATTCACTGGCCAACTTAAAGGTTGGTGGGATAATTATTTAAATCAATTTCAGAAAAATGATATTTTCAATTCAATAAAAATTGAAGAAAATATTCAAGTAGAAAATGTTGTTTATTCATTAATAACAACAATGATTGAACATTTTACTGGTAGATTCACTGATAATAGTGAACAAATTCGTACTTTATTAAGTAATCTAAAATGTAAAACACTTACTGATTTTAGATGGTATAAAGATACTTTTTTATCTCGAATTTATGAGATACCAGATTGTAATAATAGTCTTTGGAAGCCAAATTTATAGATGGTTTACCCTTTCTCTTTGCAGAAACAATTAGAAAAGTCTTAAGAAAGGATGATATAAATATTTCCTATGATAGTTATACTTATGGTAAATTAATAAGTATTTGTATCCAAGAGGGTTTAGCTCTCTGTAATGAATTAAAATTAAATAATAAGATTAAAAGACAAAATTTACTTGAGAGAAAACAACTAGGTGAATTTTGTGATCAATTTGGTATGGACCTACCTAATAAAGGTAAAAAGAAAATAATAGATAAAGACGAAAGACCTTATAGGAAGAAAAGACATTTGTCTGATAGACAAAAAAATAGAAAGAAGTAAAGAAAAGAAAGCCGTGAATTACGGAAAGCTGAAAATTATAAAGCTAAAAATAAAATAATTATTTATAGAAAATGTAAAAAGCCAGGACATTATGCTAATCAATGTTTGGCTAAAAACAAAATTAATAATTTAGATATTGATGAAAATCTTAAAGATAAAATCAATAAAATAATAATGGATTCTAATCAGAATTCAGATAGTTAATCTGATAATAGTTTAGAATCTTATAATTCAGAAGAAATTTTAGATAATAATTACAGTTCTTCAGATCAAGAAGAATGTGATAATTGTATACGAGGAGAATTTTGTATCAATCATTTAAGTGATACTGATAATAAAAATGATGAGTTTTATAAACTTATGTCTCAATTTAAATATTTAAATATTAATGTTTTAACTAATAATAATCTTTTAGAATTATTTAAAATGATTAAGGATCCAATATTAAAATCTACTATAATAGATCAAATGGAAAACACTGCTTCAACAAGTAGTAGAAGTAATATAATTGTTAAACAAGAACAAGCTTATTCTATGCAAGAAGTAAAAAATCTTTTACAACAAAAATATAGTAAACAGAATCCTGTTACTATACAAGACTTGGTAAAAGAGATTAATAATCTTAAAGAACAAATAAAAATTTTACATCAGAATAATACTCATTTAAGTTATCGTATCTCTGTAATTGAAAATAACAAAGAAGAATATGACAATATTGATAATAATCAAAATATTTCATTTAATGATGATAATCATTTATCTGTTTTAAGTATGATAATATCTCAAAAATGGTATACAAATATTACCTTGTTAATTGATAATTCTTATAAAAAGAATTTCATTGCTATGATAGATAGTGGTGCAGATTTGAATGTTATACAGGAAGGATTAATTCCTACAAAATATTTTCATAATACTACTCATTCTCTCTCTCATGCAGGAGGAGAACCATTAGAAATAAATTATAAATTACCTAAAGCTTATATTTGCAAAAAATAAAAACTGTATTCAAACCAGTTTTTTATTAGCAAATGATATTTCTAGTCAATTAATACTTGGTTTACCTTTTATTTACCAAATATATCCTTTAAAGCATGTTGATGAAACATGTATAATAGGAACTTATCAAGGTAATCCTATTTCTTTTCAATTTATAACTAAACATGTTCATAGAATTTTAAATGAATTACAAGAAAAGATTGATAGAAAAACTTTTCGAATTAATTCTTTAAAAGAAGAAGTAAAATTTTAACTATAGATGATACATTAAAAAATCATAAATTACAGGATAAGATTAAATTTATTTATAATAAATTTTCATTAGAAATATGTAATGATCTTCCAAATGCTTTTTGAAATAGAAAGAAACATATAATCTCTCTTCCATATGAAGAAGATTTTAAGGAAATAAATATTCCTACCAAGGCTCGTCCTTGCCAAATGAATTCTGAATATTTAGAATTATGTAAAAAAAAAATTCTTTCTTTATTAGAAAAAGGTTTAATAACACTTTCTCAATCTCCTTGGTCATGTACTGCTTTCTATGTTAATAAACATTCTGAGCAAGAAAAAGGAGTACCTAGATTAGTAATAAACTATAAACCCTTAAATAAGGTTTTAAAATGGATTAGGCATCCTATTCCTAATAAAAAAGATTTATTAGATAGATTAGTCAATGCAATCATATTTTCAAAATTTGATTTAAAATCAGGATTTTGGCAGATTCAAATACAAGAATCTGATAGATATAAAACTGCTTTTAATGTTCCTATAGGACATTATGAATGGACAGTAATGCCATTTGGACTTAAAAATGCCCCTTCAGAATTTCAACAAATTATGAATGATATTTTTTATCAGTATAGCAATTTTATAATTGTTTATATTGATGATATTTTGGTATTTTCTAATGATATTGAATCTTATTTTAAACATTTAGAAATGTTTAAACATATTGTTATACAAAATGGTCTTGTTATTTCAAAATCTAAAATGATTTTATTTCAAACTAATATTAGATTTTTAGGACATATAATTGAAAAAGGGAAAATTATTCCTATCCAAAGAAGTATTGAGTTTGGATCAAAATTTCCTGATATAATAACTGATAAAACTCAATTACAAAGATTTTTAGGATGTTTAAATTATATTTCTCCTTATATTCAAAATCTTACTAAAGATTCTGCTATCTTATATGATAGACTTAAGAAAAATCCTTTACCCTGGACAGATAAGCATACTAAGGCTGTTCAGATTATAAAAAAAAGGGTTAAAAATCTTCCTTGCTTAATGTTAGCTAATCCTTTATGGGATAAAATTGTAGAAACAGATGCTTCTGATATAAGTTTTGGTAGAATTTTGAAACAAAAAGATCCCCAAACTAAACAGAAATATCTGATTCGTTTTTATTCTGGGAAATGGAATAATGCCCAAAAGAATTATTCTACAGTAGCAAAAGAAATCTTAGCTATTGTTAGATGTATTTTAAAATTTCAAGATATAATCAAAAGTTTATTATAAAAACTGATTGCAAATCAGCAAAATTTATGTTTAAAAAAGATTTTAAACATGATGTGTCTAAGCAAATGTTTGCAAGATGGCAAGCTCATTTGGCTCCTTTTGATTTTGAAATTATTTATAAGAAAGGTGAAGATAATCACTTACCTGATTTATTAACTCGTGAATATTTATCTTAATGTTTTTATTTACAGATATATATTCTCGAGGCAGAGAAGAGTCCTCTTATAGAGGGCGAGGTGGTAGGGGAAAACCCCCTAATATAATAGCACAGCATGGCAAGCAGAGGCTAATAGCCCAGAACTTATCTAGTTCATCGGCCAGTAATACTGAGCAAAATAATGAGTTATACAATGAGTTTCAAGAATTTTTGAAACAGAAGCAGAAATCTAATATAGATTCTCAATCTTCAGCATCATATGCTAATATCATGAAAGAAGATGATAATGATTCAGCTCTATATACAGAGACCAAACATTGTGAATTAATTCTTCTTACAGAAGAAAATGATATCCAATGGGAGAAGACTCCGTGGATTATCATGGAGAGATATTTAACAAATACATCATATGTATTTGGTTCTTATAAACAAAGAGGATTTTATGAAAATCTTCTGTTATCCACAAAAAGTGTTGATATAACTCACTTTTTCAGTAATACTCAGCAAAAAAGAAGTTATAACTTCTCCAAGTTCATTATCAAAAAGATAATATCTATTGAAGAATGGAGTATATCTACATTGATTGAAAAAGAATTTTATTCTGATACTCATAAAATGAGTTTCAAATTTAATTTTTGGGATTATGTAGAGAATTTTAATAAAACTCTATTATATGAAAATGAAAAAAAGAAACATACAAGGTTTCTGAAAATTTGTGAAAATGTTTTTCATTATCCTGTTCCAAATTGGTTCTTCATATGGTGGAAGATTTTTGGTCCATCAGCAAAAATTTTGCCTGAGGTTTTTATAAAACCAATGATTACTTGGTTAAATGTGTCACCAAGCATTAAAAAATCCTTTTCTGAACATTGGATTGATGGGAAGACTCTATGTCTATTCTTCATGGAATTCGGAATCCCATGGATCTGGAGATGGCAACCAGAATTTGGTTATACTGATGAAGGTATCCCTTGCCTATGGAGAGTTAGCTCTACTAAATTTGGGGATAAACTTTTAAGAGAAGATCCAGCAACTGGACAGCTTTATGACTCAGAAACTCTTCATCAAATGGAAGAAAAAATTTCTGCATACCAGAAAGATTTACAACATCAACAAGAAAAAGAAAAATATGCAATGAGTCCATTTAAAATCTTGACTAAAAAATATTCAGAAATTTACTCCAAAGAGGAAATGGTAGAAATTTACATTGAAGAGATGAAGAAAGATCTCTACAAGCATATTGGATGTTCAGATTCCAAATCGGACAAATCTATGGCATCTGAATCAAGTGAAAATCAATTTATTTATCTAATGCAAATGCAAGATGCTCAAGATCCAGATGATGATATTCCTCAATTTTCTCAGATCAATGATATTTTTGAAAATCTCAAAAATTCATTAAAAGATAATATTAAAGATGATTAGTATATTCATCTTTAATCATCATGTTGAATTATCAACTAGTGGATGGTGACATATCACATCAACGGTGGACAAAAGTAGGTGGCATATCACTTTTACTTTTTGAATTTTGTAACTATGTTACTGTTTGCTTTAATAAAGCATTTATTGTTTATATTTTTAGTTGGAATCCGGGGTTTCATGTCCGGCATTTCCATCTATTTATAGGACCATTCTGTGTTCTTAGACGAAACGGTCGAGTTTGCTCCCCTCTATTCCTCTCTTGTAAACAACCCTTCTTAATAAAAGTTTCTTCTTCTGGTTACAATTCTGTAAATTTACTGTTTTTATTTTACAGTTTTAAATTTTATATTTTGATATATTAGCTGAATGACAGGCTAAAACATTTATGTTAAATCATCCCATTACTAAACCATGATCTTTATTTATTTGTAACTTGGAATTAAATTGAAATGATAAAAGATTTCATTTAAAATTTTGGAATTCGAAGTAATATAAGGGTTAATGGTTGAACATAAGGTTGGAAGACGAACCAGGAAATAGTAAACACAAGGTTCAAAGTTAATTAAGAGGCATAAATTCATGTTGTAGCCCTTCAGCCTGCTTAGCCGAGAGATGACGTTTAAGGCGTTTATGGGTGATTTTTTATGAATTTATGTTTCTGAAGTTGTCTTCGGGAAAGCCTCTGTTGTTTAATTTCTCTTGTATATCTTTTGTAATTCCTTTTATGTTTTGTAAAATTGCCATAGATGAACATTATATTCATTCTTATTCTGAAAATTAAATATCTCCTTTTATTAGTTCCGTAATTTGAATATCGTATATAGGCTGGAAACCAATAATCTCCATGTGTGCGAAAGCCACTAAGGAAACATTTGGTAAAACAATGCCACGTATTAGATTCAATTTGTATTCCAAGCCTCAGAGTATTCAATTTGTATTCCAAGCCTCAGATGGTATAAAGCAAAAAAATATTTAATCTATTGATAACATATTATTAATTAAGAGCCTTGAGGTGTTGCTTTTGGATGGTCAAAGAAGTCTACTCATGATTTTAGTTTTTAAAATTTGATATTAATTTGTTGGAAATTCGAAACAAGTATTCAACATGAATTACGTGGAAAAAACTGTTTGTGTATGGAGGACGGATCATCGATACGATATCATGTGAAAAACTCACTCATTGTCCTGATTCGCATGATTCCGATGGCTTAAATTTTTTCACTTTATTTAGTAATTATTTCATTCATCCAAATATATTATTCTACGTTTTAAATCACTCCCAAAATCTCTCCTCTCTGTTATCCTCAACATCTCAATTTCATTTTTAATATTTATTTCTATAATCCAATTTTTTTTATCCAAATTAATGAAAAAACCGATTATTTTTTTACAAATTTTATGAATATTCCAAACATATTAGAAGAAAATGATTTTTTTTTCCAAAATTCACAAATTTCACCAAATTTTCAATATTTTCAATTTGGTTCTTCTAGAAAATATGCACCTCAAATTACAAATTTTTTGTCAGTTCCACCATATAGTGAAATTTCTAAGGTTTTGGGAATAATTTGAATCCAATTTCTAATGCCCTAAACTCTTTATTAAACGCATACACCGAATATTGGCAAAATATGACCAATATATATTCATGTCGCCTTATTTTTATGGATTTTCTATTCCATAAGCAATTGGTATGCACTTTAAATCTCCAAAGGGCAAAGGATTGGCAACTCCAACTCCTGTCCCAGAGACTCAACTGTCAGAATGTGAATTCCCAATTACGATAATAAATTGGAGAAGGCGGTGATTTCGGAGTCGGGGCCAAGCAATATCTCGTCCAATCAAGATGTGAGTCTACATGTAGACATAAACAAAGAAAGCAATCATTCAAGTGGTAAGAAGACAAAAAAAGAAAAAAGAAAAGGAAAGGGCAAAGCGAAATCGGCTATGGAGGGCTTGACAATATGTTTGCAAAGTTTATTGGGTATACAAGCATTAAAATGGCTGAAGTTGAAGTGAAACATAAACAAATCGAAGTAGATGAGATGAAAGCAAAAGCTGCATAAGCCAAAATTCAACTGAAAGAACATGCAATCCTTTTGAAAAACACTTTGCAAATGACAGAAGAGCAATTTATCTTTCATGAACGTCAATGTCAACATATTATGGAAATATGAAATATTTAATTTTTATTTATTGTAATGTTCAATCATTGTATTCTCCTTTCAATTAATGCAATTTTCATTTCAATTAATGTAATTCTATGTAAATTAATCTATTTTTCAACCAATGTAATTTAGCCATTGCAAAATAACCGTTGAAAAATAGTCGTTGAAATATAGCCACAACAAAAATGAACGATTGGAAAATAGTTTCGAGAAGAAAATGCTCGTAGCTAATACAAAAATTCACAACTGCTATTCGTCAATTGGCTTACGGAGCTCGATCAACCATCTTGATGAATACCTTACATATGGGTCCAACTGCCATCAAATGTCTTTTCAAGTTTTGCGAAAATGTGGTCGAACTATTTGGTGATTGATACTTGAGAAGACAAATGATGATGATATCCAACATCTTCTTCAAATCTTTGAAGAGGCATGACTAATCTGGCATGATAGGTAGCTTTGATTGCATGCAGTGATAATGGAAAATTTGTCTAGTTGCTTAGAAATGTCATTTTACGAGAGATTATGGGTCACCAACGATCGTTCTTTAAGCAGTCGTGTCTCAAGACTTGTGGATATGTCCTACATTTTTTGGTGTTGCCAGTTTACATAATGATATTAACGTGTTGTACGATCTTCGATATCCAATAACATCTTGCGAAGAAATACTCGGGAGATTAATTTCACGGTCAACTACACTCAATATACGAAGGGGGTGTTATCTAACATATGAAATATATCCAAAATGTTCTACTTTCATGAAGGTTTTTCTTTGCCTGGGAGATCCCAATAAGAGGTTTTTTAAGGAGAGACAAGAGGCCGCAACAAAAGATGCCGAACGGACATTTGGGGTACTCCAAGCTCAATGAGCGATTGTTAGAAATCCAGCTCATTATTGGTACATGAAGAATTAAAACACGTCATGATAGCATACATTATTTTGCACAACATAATTGTCGAATATAAGAGGGTCACGTTACTAATTTGTACAACGATGAAGATGACAACCCACACAACTCGTCCAAACCAAGGATTTCATGATCAACTTCGGACAAAGTCCGAATTACGTGATTGTGAAGTGCATCACCAACTTCGTGCTGACTTAGTTGAGCATATTTGGGCACGATCCATGAATTAGTATTTTATATATTCGGAATTTTAATTTATATGTTTTTAATTTATGCAAATGTGATTTTGTCCCTTATGCTGTACTCATTTATTTCAAATTTATTACACAATTTTAATTGTAAATAAATTAAACTAGGAAAACAATATGAAATAATTTTAAGTCATAAAAAATTAAAAATAATATTATTATTTATTTAACTAATAATCATTTAAATTGTGTAAATAAAATTGAAAATATATTTATTTAATATAAAATAAGAATAAAAATAGATAATTGGAAAGTGAGATCCATAAATAATGAATATTGATGTTAAAATGAACGTAAAAGAACATATGTGTTAATATAATGTGGAGTAGGTCTCTTGTGAGACGGTCTCACGAATCTTTATTTGTGAGACTAGTCAACTATACCGATATTCACAATAAAAAGTAATACTCTTAGCATAAAAAGTAATACTTTTTCATGGATGACCCAAATAAGATATCCGTCTCACAAAATACGACCCGAGAGACCGACTCACACAAGTTTTTGCATATAATGTGTATGTGACATGTGGACCCCAAACTTCTTTTAGGAGTTGCTAATGTTATAACACCTACTAATGCGAATGTCCTTATAACACTTGTACTTTAACTTAAATATAAATATATTAATGTTATTAAATATTATTATTTTTTTTATTAATATTAAAATATAAATTATTTATCTATTTAATTGTAATTTTATTAATATATGCATGTCTTGAAAGAAAATTTTTATTAATAATAATTTAGATAAAAAAATTGTATAATTGATCAATTTATATATATGTATTGATTAATAAATTGATATTTTTATAAAATAGTATGATACTTATTTATTATCATATAATTAATAAAATATTCTCGAAAGAAAATACATGTTTAATTGAATTTAATAATAATGATTGGAATTAAAAATAATTTAATTTAAGAATAAAACAGATTTTTTATTTAATTCATATATTATTAAAGTCGTTTATACTAATTTATGTATCAATTTACTAATTTATGAATAATCTCGTATTTGAATCGTCTACCAATTCAGTGTTTTATACAATTATACTAGTTATGTATCAATCTGCTAACCTCACTTTTTCAGTACTGTCTAGCTCCGCCGACGCCCAATATTCTCTGCACGAAGGGGTTCCCTCGGTTTTTCTCTGAATCTTTCGTAGCTACTCGTGATTCTGCACGAGAAAGACTGGTGCTTTACTTGGTAAAGTCATTGTTTATTGCGCAGGAATGTTTCGAGTAGTAGGGTTTAGGGTTTTTGTGAATCGAAGATTGTAATTTCTCTGCAATGTTCTTGATATGATTTTGATGTTTCTAGCGGTTTTTTTTGCCATTTTTGCGGACAACTGCTCAATTTCTCTAGTCCTCCAGTTCGGCAGTTGTATTATCTGATTTATGATTCTGGGCTTAAGGTTTTATGCTTAGGGTTTTTGTGAATCGAAGATTGTAATTTCTCTGCAATGTTCTTGCTATGATTTTGATCTTTCTAGCGGTTTTTTTGCCATTTTTGCGGACGACTGCTCAATTTCTCTCGTCCTCCAGTTCGGCAGTTGTATGTCCTGATTTATGATTCTGGGCTTAAGGTTGTATGCTTTTGTGATGTCACCTACTGCGATGTGCTTCTAGATACGGCTATAATCCTTTAAAAAAAAATACCTTTTTACTTGTTTTTGACATCCAGATTTTCATTACATTATTCCTTCACTCATTTTTGGTTGGTGCCAATAGTTTGCATTTTCATTTCAATATTGTTGTTCATGTCAGTTATTTTATTCTTATTTACTGAGTACCAAATGTTGCTTTAATTCTACTTTTTTGGTAACTGACAACTCAGAATTATGCATGAGGAACTCTTAGAACACGGGTTACTCTTTAAATCCTTTTAACGTATTGCAGCCAATCCCTCTGCCTAAGTGATAACGTCATAGTGTTGTGTGGAGAAACTATGAAGAAAATAGATAATCCACTAGTTTACTTGGATGTATCCATCGATGGAGGACCCGGGGAAAAAATTGTTATTGAGGTGATTCCTTTACCATAAGACCTTCAATAACCTTGTATCTTTGTATATCATCTTGCCTGTTTCTTATTTATTCTTTCTACTTTTTGATGGAACGCAGTTGTTTGCCAATGTTGTGCCCAAGACAGCAGAAAATTTTCGGGCACTTTGCACTGGTATGGTATATTGCTGATGTGCACTGTCAACATTAAAGCTCTCTCTACTTTTTGCTTGGATGATAGCATCAGCAATACCTTTAGAGAAACGATCTTACAAATTTATGTATCGCAGTACCGGTGTCTTGATGCATTATGATACTTGAGTGTCAATAGTATTCTTCACCAAGCATATATTTCTGCATACCCAAGTTGGAAGTTGAAAGAAAAGCAATAACTAATTCCTCTACTATCTCTGGTCTTTGATTCAAAAGAGTGGGACATATCTGAAATACACTAAGTGGATATTTGGGGTTTAAATTTTGAATTTTATTATATCTATTTTGAAATAACATACTGTAAATGAAAAGAAATTGTTATGCTGTTTTAGTAAGCAATGCCCACAAGTAGCAATGCGACATATTTAATACAGTCAAAACTAAATTGCACATGAATTTTTGTTTCATTTGCAATAAAATGACAATTATATGAAATATAATTTCATAATCATAAGTTATTTTATTTGTTTGTAACATGTTTGCGGTTGAAAATTAATATATGATTAGAATCATTGCACAACATATCAATTCTCCATCAGTCAGTACTTCACAGAGATTTGTCTTCCTGGAAATCTCTAGGAAAATGGTGAGTAAGAATAAAAATGAACCGTTGCTTTAAAAGTAGTAAGGCACAATAAAACTTTTGATCATCTAAGATTGTTAGATTCACTAACATTCACATACTTGAATGATATAGTTAGTAGTTAATAACCTTTAGGGCGTAGTCTTCATGGGAGTAGAAATGCTGTTTCTCTTTATTCTCTCTGATATCTTCTCTTTCTATGTTTTTTGATTGATCAATCATACTTATGTCATGCAGGTGAGAAAGGAATTGGAGTATCAACAGGGAAACCTCTGCACTATAAGGGTTCCACATTTCATAGGATAATTAGAGGATTCATGACACAAGTATGGTCTCGATGTTCTATAGAGAACATTTATTTGCGGAAGAGCATATTCATGTTTCCTTTTTATCTGCTGTCTTTTTGTTAATTTTCATGGATGCATATTATTTTTGTTATGCTTTCACAGTAGTTAGCTCGGATTCATATTTGCTAACGTATCTGAGTGTGAGAGGATTTGTAATGTTCTTCCCTATCTCTTATCTTGTCATGTCCGATTCTTATATTTAGACCTAAAAGGACCCTGTATCCTTAAGATCGACTCATGCATTTATTGTCCTGTCTATTTGTTACTCTGTTTGATTAGCAAATAGTTTTCATTTCTCGAATTTCTGCTTTTCATAGTAGCTGCAACATATTGCAACTTGGGCAGCAAGAACACATATTTCATGATTCATTTGTTCCCGAGGGCAGTGCGTGTGTGGCAGGGACAGAGATCTATAGTTACTGAATTGATCTTATCAGAAATATATACATGATTATATTTTGATCCGAGATGTGTAAAATTACCCACAATACGTATTTTCTATAATAATTTTTGTACCAATTGGACAAATAAAATAACAGTGTGGAATTTTAGCTATGTCATAGTAGATAATTCGACTTAAGCGCCGCTGGGCTAGTCTGATGAGATGACGAATGAGATGATAGTGAAATGAGATGACGAAGAATGAGATAATAAATTGAAAGATAATGATAACATATTTATTTTTTATAAGGTTCCTTTTCTCAGCATTTCTCAGGCCTTCATGTAATGTGCAATTCTTGTCAATGCAACAAATTTATAGAAAGTATGCTGGTGATGTTTTGTTTCAAAATTCCTCTTTCTTCGTCTTGTCGAAAGGACATAATCGGCTGTACTTACCTTTTCTGTGATTGAATGCTTTTAGCTTTACAAGGTATGTTGATATTATTTGGAATTGTTAATCTGTTTTTTACTTTTTTTAGGGTGGGGATTTTTCCCAAGGAAATGGTACGTTTTTCTTCTCAGTTCAGTTTCTTGTACTTCGAGACAGATGCTTGGTAGTTAGTATAACTTCCTTCTTCATTCCTAGACTTGTAAGGCACAACCTTTTAGTGGTTTGCAGGCACTGGTGGAGAAAGCATTTATGGAGGGAAATTCGCAGGTGATTTTTTTGTATGCTTGAGCTTATGTAGTTGTCTCATTCTTTAATGATGATTTACATATTTATTCTTTGCTTGCAGATGAAAACTTTAGGTTGGATCATAGCGAGCCTGGCTTTCTGTCCATGGCTAATAGTGGACCAAACACAAATGGATCTCAATTCTTTATAATATTTAAACACCAACCTCATCTGGATGGGTATGTGATTATATGCTTAGTTAGTTAAATATGTTAAAGTGATGATTTCCTTCATCCTTATTTTGGTCTCGGGGTATGCAAAATCGGATGTGATTGCAAAACTGATTTGTGATTGTTTCCTTATATGTTGCAGGAAACATGTTGTTTTTGGAAAGGTTGTGAGAGGAATGGATATTGTTAAGAAAGTTGAGCAGATAGGAACGGCTGATGGAAAACCCTCTGGGTTTGTAAAAATTGTGGATTGTGGTGAGAGTCGTGAGACATCTGGGACTGAGAAGCGAAATTCAGTTGGGTCAAAAAAGGTTGAAGTAAAGAAAGGTATCTGTTCGATTTTGAGTTGGGTGGTTGACTTTTAGATTCTTTAGCATTTTTGTTTTTTAAATGTTAGCTTGTGACACAATGTAGGAAAAGGTAATCAAAAAGCATCGCCTAAAGATCTTAGAAGAAAGAGAAGGCGGCAATACTCCTCATCCAATTCTTCGGATACAGACTCAGATTCCTCTTCATCAGAGACAGATTCCTCTTCTGATTCTGAGTCTGACACTTACTCTTCTAGTTCATCCAGTGATAGGAGACGGAGGAAGAAGAGGAGGTTGACAACAAGGGAAAGACACCAACGTGGGAAAAAAAGGAGAATAGCTCAACGCAATGGAAGATCAAAACGAAAGTCCAAAAGGTTTTTTTAGCGTAGTTTTATCCTAATTTTATCAGGGCAAGCATGAGAATAATGTTTGCCCCTGATCTTTTATAATATGACGAACTAATTTTAATTCCTGGATATGATGCCTACTTCAAAAAGTGGTTAAAAGAGGATAGTGGAACTGTTCTACTGTTCCATCTCCTTCAAAATCTTGGATTCAAATCTTTGAGGCACAATTTATCTACCATTAATATTACCTATCTAGTTCTCATTGATATGTGTCCTATCAAATTCATTCTCAGGAATGTGGAAAGCTCTAGTGATACTGATAGTAACAGCAGTGGTAGCAGTAGCACCAGAAGTAGCAAAAGCGCTAGCTCTGATGCAAAAAATAGGACTAGGGGCAAATCTTCAGATAAAACCAAGATGTTGAGCAAAGAAGGGGAGAAGCCAGCAGGTCAAAGTCTTGGTATCTTGTTGCTGCTGTGAATAAATGATTTCATTGTTTCAAATATCTCAATTAGGGAACGAAACAAATTTAGTTTTGTATTACTATATGTAGTATCTGTTTTCTTTTATGATGCGACTAGATATTTGAAGTTAAAAAGTAAAATTTAGCTGTCCTTTCGTTGGATTTACAGTGCAGCTAAATGATGTGAAACAGAAGCACACAAGGGATACATCAACTGATGAAGAGGGACAGTTTTCTCTGAAGAATAATAATCTTTTGAATAACGGACATGGGGCAGATCTCAACAAGAGTGAAATTTCCCGAGAAATTCACAAAACTGATGGGTCAGTAAGATTCAGGTAGCTTATCAACGCATGCTTTCGGAGCTATTCATGATTCACTGAGTTTTACAATGTTCAACACCAAATTTTGAAAATGATTATATTATTGTTGACCTTCTGGGATATTGATCACAACTATTTTTTATTTTTTAAATGATTATTAGTCCTCATGGAAGGCAAAGATTTAGTACTCATGGCACTCCGAGCAGAAGTCCTAGACTCCAAAATAGTGATGAATTTCCTAGAGCTTCTGACCAGCAAGTTGAGAAAAATCCTTCAAGGAGTCCTGTAGAACGTCCTTCAAACAAAGGACCTCAACCTTCTGCATCTAGTCAAGGTCGAAATTTTTCTAGAAGCCGCTCTCCAGGTGGAACTCAGAAGCGCATTAAAAAAGGGCGGGGATTTACTGAGCGGTACTCCTTTGTGAGAAAATATCGTACACCATCTCCAGAATATAGATCTTATAGGTATGGTGGAAGAAACACTCGAAGGTACCATGACAGGTAATTTTCTGACGCCTAACGAAAATTTGGATTTGCGATGTTACATTTACACCCTCTGCTTAGCATGTTGTGCAATATTTGTAGATTTAAATGTTATCTAGATGAACTCTAATGTTGGCTGCTGATTATGGATTAAAGCGATTGTAAACCTGCCTGTTCATCTCCGTGCCTATTTACACGCTTAAATGTTATTCGGTCTCACGATTTCTAGTTCCGTTTTTGGAATTGTGACGATTTTTCAGATATTCAGAACGCTCACCACCAAGAAATTACAGGAGCCCACCCAGAAGGCGCAGGAGCCCACCCAGGTTTGACTATCCCTCCCTCACCTTTTTCACTCACAACACCCTTTGCCATTTTGGCAAATTTTGGTCTTTCTGAAATGTTATTATATACCAAGGTAGGGATTCATTTTTAACGTCATTCGAATTAGATATGAAAGGAGGAGCCGGAGCAGGTCTATTTCTCGAAGCCCTGTGTCCTACCGTGGTCGTGACAGGAACCATAATAGAAACCCTGTTCGCAGTCCCAGTCCTGCAGATAGGCGCCCTGTAATGAGTGACAAATTAAAGTCCCGTCTTGGCCCAAAAAGGAATAATGAACCCACACGTGTCGGGGGAAGGTCTTCTTCAGGCTCCAGGAGCCGTAGTTCATCTCGATCTAGATCTTCTGGTGCAGCTGCTCCTAGAAACCGTCCAGTGAAGCCGTCCTCCCCTTCACTTAGCCCCGGTGGACAAAGGGGTTTAGTATCATATGATGATTTGAGTCCACAGGAGGCCTTAAATTAGCGATTGGGGATGCTTGGACAAATTATCTTAGACTTTGATACTTGGTTTGTGTTGTGATATTGATACATTTCAGTCATCTTTCGTCTCTAAGAACCTATTTGAGATTTTGTTTGCATTGTTCTAGTTATTATTAGTTTGCTGGCCTGTTTATTTTTTGACTGATGTAGGACATTTCTGATAATATAATTATACACTAATTAATACTACAATTTTATAGTTTTATAAACATAATAGAATTATATTAACATAAAAAAGGATTATTGAATTAATAGTATTATAAATTGAATTAAAAAAATAGTGTTATAAACATAATAGAATTATATTAACGGATTATATTAACATAAAAAAGGATTATTGAATTAATAGTATTATAAATTAAATTAAAAAAATAATATTATTTAATAAAATTCAGTAATACTGCAGACTCCAAAAAAAGTAATTTGTAAAAATCATCTCATCCAAAATTTTTATGAATTTAATTATTATAATAATATTTTATTTTTTATGAGCACAGTGAGAAAACTTATTGTACGTTGAACTAAAATATACATGATATTTTAATATGTTTTAATGAGAAATAGATGAATCGAATGTTTTGTTTATGATTTATTGTATTTTTTAATACAAAATGTTGATGCTTATAATTTTTAATAATTTGCGCAAAATATCGAAGGAGAGAATTTCTTAAAGCTATTCTATTTTTTAAAATATGATTTTGAGGTTGTTACGTTAAAATAATGAAAACTATTTAATAGGCAATGCTATATAAAAATAAACTTATTCAAAAGCAAGCCTAATGGTTTGGCCAAAAACTACGATGGATGACAACTTTTCTTATGAGTTTGGGATTTTATGGGGAAAATTTGAAACGAGGATGGAGATCTCCGATTTTTTCGGGTTCGGATTCGGGTTCGGGTATGGGGATTTAAAAAAAATCCTCGATGTATTTCGAAACGGGTATGAGATTACTATCCTCATCCCCGAAATCTCCGAACCCGCCCCGAAAACGGGAAATTGGCCTTCAGTCCCCATCCGTCAATTTTTTTTGTGTTCAGTCCCCTGGGTACTTTTTTAGTACCACATTTTCACATGAAGTGTACCACATTTTGTATGACAAAGTACCACAATTTTGTGGATAGAGAGTGAACCCAAAGAAATATTTTGATTGGGGATTTTTCACCAACTTCCTCCAAAAATAATATCAATAATAAAATAATAGTATTATTAGTATTCATAATATAATAATAATATTATTTTTTAAAATATTAATAATAATAATATTATTATTAATATTAATATTATCTCTAATAATAATAAAAAAATAAGTTTTGGTTCGAGAAAATCTCCAAATCCGTCTTCGTTTTGTCATATTAATATTTTTAAAACAGGGATGAGGCAGAGATGAGAAGTTGATCCACGAAATTTCAGATTTGGTGATTTTCGGAACTCGAAAAAACGGAGATTAAGACGGATACGGAGGTGAGGATAGAATTTGAAGATAAGGATATGGATGACAAACACCACCGCCCAGTGCATTGCAATCCTTAACTATTACCGTCTCTACAAGCTACGCCCACACAAATTTAAAGCGCCGTGGATTCTTGACTAGTCGTGGCACTCAATGCCGCTTTTTCCACAAGAAACGAAGAGTTTTTCGCTTATAAATTTGTGGGGAATGCTTCACATTTTTGGAAGTAATCTCAAAGATCGAAACTTTTTACTTCTGGGTACTTTCTATTTGGTGATTTAATGGCATCTTCAATGCTCCATGGAGCTCAAAATCCGGTTCTCAGAACAAGGATCGCTCCTCCGAAGAAGGAAGCCCTAATCTCTCCCAAGTCCAGTGTTTCAGTCTCCAGGCCAGTTTCACAGCCCAGACTCATACAACACAAGGAAGAGGCCTTTTGGTTTTATAGGTTTCTGTCAATTGTGTATGACCATATTATAAACCCTTGTCATTGGACTGACGACATGAGGGATGAGGCCTTAGAGCCAGCTGATTTGAGTGATAGAAACTTGGTTGTGGTTGATGTTGGTGGAGGCACGGGTTTCACTACTTTGGGAATAGTTAAGTTTGTGGATGCCAAGAATGTTACAATTCTTGATCAGTCACCCCACCAGCTTAACAAGGCTAAAGAGAAGGAGCCTTTGAAGGAATGTAGGATAATGCAGGGTGATGCCGAGGATCTACCTTTCGAAACGGATTACGCCGATAGATATGTGTCTGCGGGGAGGTAATTCTTGAATGCTGTTATGCATTAAGTTTTTGTTTGATTGCCTGAAGCTTGATTTCAATAATATCTCTCTTTTAGTTCTTGAACTGAGATGTTACGTTTTGGAGATTGTGCAAATTGTTAGTTTAATTATGTTTCATATTTCAACTGCTTTGGTTAGTGATTTTTTAATGTAGAAGCTTTTGGGAACATCGAAATGTTAGCATTACGTGATTATTATGAACTTCAATTGCTTTCTTTGTCCCTCATAGAGTGAATTTGTACACGAAAAGTTATCTTCTCCTCAGGTCAAAGCAAGAGTTAAGAGGATTGAATTTTGAGCCACTTGATAGTATGAGACTTAATTATAACAAGACTGTAGAATTATTTACAAGAGTTGGAATTGTTTGAAGCCAATACTTTCAAAACGGCAAATTTTGTACATAGATAGGAACAATCATTAAATTTTGAATAATAGTGGTATGAATGTTGTTGCTGGTGGTGAAGGCTCGGGAATGGTCAATGTTGTGGAAGCTAAGAATGTTACAATTCTGTGGACCTGTCACCTCAACAGCTTGCCAAGGCTAAAGACAAGGAGCCTATGAGGGAATGTAGTGGAATAATGTTTTGTGGTTATTGATTGGTTTAGTTATTACGCAAGTTTTGTTTGATTGCCTAAAATTTTGTTTGAAACATGTGTTGCTTTTTATTTTTGTACAGAGATGTTGCATATGGACGTTCTTGTGCTAGTTTAATTATGTTACTAACATTTCAACTGATCTGGTCAGTGTCTTTTGATGCAGAAGCATTTTTGTGAACTATTAAATGTTATCTTGTGTGATTATTGATTTTAACCGCTTTCCTGGTTCCTCCTTTTATGAATTTGTAAATGAAAAGTTCTCTTCAAGTCAAAGCAAAAGTCGAGGGGAATGGAGTCGTTGAATTCGAGCAACTTATGGATATTCTGACACTTTGTTATGAGAAAAAATGTGGAAATATCAGCATACAGTTACAACTATTTTAAGCAAATACTTTTGCAACTAGAAATTTTTCATCGTGAAAAGGCATTTCTTGGAAAATCTTATTGAAGTTCAATGATTTTGTGCTTCTTTCCAGTATTGAGTACTGGCCAGACCCGCAACGTGGGATCAAGGAAGCCTACAGAGTTCTGAAACTTGGGGGAAAGGCATGCCTAATTGGGCCTGTGCATCCAACATTTTGGTTATCTCGCTTCTTTGCAGATGTGTGGATGCTCTTCCCAAAGGAGGAAGAGTACATTGAATGGTTTGAAAAGGCAGGATTCACGGATGTTAAACTGAAGAGAATTGGTCCAAAATGGTATCGTGGGGTTCGCAGACATGGGCTGATCATGGGATGTTCCGTTACGGGTGTTAAACCTGCATCTGGAGACTCTCCTTTGCAGGTAATTTTCTTGTATCATTCTATATATAGCACTCTTAATGTTACTCTTCTTGACAATCAACTTCAGAGTTTAGACCATTTTTTCTTTAGTTCTTTTCCGTCGATGGTCATCTGACATTTTCGCTTTAGTCGAATGTCTTAGTTACTCGTTGATTAACATTTATACACATTACAATTGCAGCTTGGTCCCAAGGCAGAAGACATCTCAAAACCAGTAAATCCATTCATGTTTCTTGTGCGGTTCCTTGTTGGTGCTATCGCGGCTACATATTATGTACTGGTGCCGATTTACATGTGGTTCAAAGATCAAATTATTCCAAAAGGCCAGCCTATATAGACGTGTACTCAAGCCGGTTCGTTTCTTCTTCGTGTCGGGGCTTCTTATCTTATAGTCTTCTGCTATCCCCTTCCTTAAAAAAAACCTGTTTCAGTTCTGCTGATGGGGGTTTTAGTGTAAGTTATGCTGTCTTGTTTGAAGACCAATAGACTAGGTTGTTTCATGTTTCTAACGGGAAGATGGAAGTTGTCGTGTAATAAAACGTTCAGAAATATAATTTCATTTTCCCAACTTTCCTACCAGGTTCTTGGAGTGCACTTCTTGTGGTTTTTATCTGGAAGGATTCTTTTTATATATTCTTTATTAATCATATGTGTAATACCAATAAAAATTTATCAAAAATTTATGTAAAAGTAAAAGAAGTTACTTTTCATTAATTAAAAAATATTAACATAATTTTTTTTTTTCGATTTTTATCTGACATCCACTGTATACTAATGATATTAGTTTTAATGTTTATATATTATTTATTAGACCTTCAGAATTTACTCAATAATAATAGTGACTAATCAATCATCCACGAACTCTGTTACTCGCGTGTATGTATTTTTTAATTAAATTATTTATTTTACTATTTATTATTAAGATTAAAGTAATATTATATAATTAAAAAAGAATAGGTAAGAATAATTTTTGTTTATAAATTCATAAGTAGAATTATAAATAAAGACAAGAAACATCTTAAATAATTTTTAAAATATTAGAAAATTGACAAAAACTTGTGTGAGACGGTCTCACGGGTCGTATTTGTGAGACGGATCTCTTATTTGGGTCATCCATGAAAAAGTATTACTTTTTATGCTAAGAGTATTACTTTTTATTGTGAATATGGGTAGGGTTTACCCGTTTCACAGATTAAGATCCGTGAGACGGTCTCACACAAAATAAAAGAGAAAATAAAGTTAATTTCTCTTTTATTTTGCATAATTTTATTTGAATTATAATATATCAGTGTGAAATTTTTTTTATTGGATGAATTAGTTAACTATTTAATTTAAGCCTAAAAATTATCATCTGTAAGCTAACTTTTTTGAATATGTTGATCAATTTCTATATGGGATTTGATCCAATATTATTTTATTTAAAAGTATAATTTTTTAGCTCAATGGGTTAATAATATTATAATTTTTTTTTTAAAAAAAATAAAATAATAGAGTTGAAATTCAACCGAAAGATATTATTTTCTCGATCTCTCTCGATATTAATCGGGACGAAAAAATCCAAACAATTAAAGTCGAGAAAAAAGTGAGTCGGGATCTGTTCGGGAGGGGAGTGAGCCGGGCTTGGGGTTGGAGGGTTTTTTTGTCAGCCCGACTTTTTTTAATCTAGTGCCACGTGGCAGTTTATTTGGAACCCAGCTACAAAATAAGTACAAGCCCCGAATGTCACTTTTAGCTTGAACAAAACCGGGCCATCTCCTCCCCTCTTACATGTGTTACGTGAGCTGGTTGTGGCCGGAGAATGGCGACTGGGTTCGTTCCTGAGCTGAACATGGAGAACCAGATGGACAAACAGATGGGTTGCATGACGGGTCTTCTTCAGATTTTTGATCGCCACCAGATTTTGTCCGGGAAACGCCTCCATTCCACCAAGCGCCTCCTTCCCCCGCCGGTTTTTTACTCGACACTCTTACCTTTTTGTTATCTATTCATTCGACGGCGTTGTTTGAGGTTTCTTTGTTTTTTTTTAAATTTTTTTTATTCGTGATGTTTTTCTAGGTTGTTGATACAGTTTCGGAGTCGGTGGTATCAGCTGAAGCATCGCCGGTTCATTCGAGGAAGTCGGGAAAACCGAAACAGCAGGTCCTGCCGAGCGCGGAGCGGATGAAACAGTGGTTTCCGCCGGCGGAGTTGCCGCTTAAGCTCCCCAAAGAAACTCCGAGGCTTTCACTTGACAGCAGGGCAACCGACGATGAAAAGGGAGGACTCCATTTGAAGGAGATTGACTCAAGCGCTGCTATTCGGCCGCCGTCGAATGGCGTCGCCATTGATACCCAAGTGTATGGAGCGCATAATCTTATTGCCAAGCTGATGGGCTTGGAGCCAATGCCGAATTCGCTAAATACTTCAGAATCTGAAAAGAAGCCGGAGCTCCGGCGGTCCTCTTCAGAATCAGGAGTTTCCCGAGGTTTCCTACACTCTCGATTCATCATGGAGAGTAGCAATTTCCCCGTCAAACAGCAAAATCAATCGCATACTCCCATTGTCGGTCACGAAGTGCTAAACAGTGCGTCGACGAAGAATTCCTCGATAAATGACTATAATGGCGTTAACTTATCTCCGTGGAAGGCACCTCAGCATGCCAAGAGCTTCTTCGATTCAGTTGACAATTTACCGGAGCCAAAGCAGAATGTTTCAGCTCAGGGAGAGATCAAGAAGAGATTGAAAATGAGAGGTATCGAGGAACCCACTAAAGATTTAGAAACCTTGAAAAATATCCTCGAATCTCTGAAACTCAAGGGACTCTTGCACTCAACGAAGCCGGCGGAGCGAAATCATCATACCCGCCACCAGAAATTCGTATACGACGAGTCGCCTATAGTTGTGATGAAACCTTCTAGATCATCAATAACTTCGCCGATTCACCGGAGAATGGAAAATGAGTATCCGCCGGAAAATGGTAGAAGCCCAGAACAGCAATTTCGTCGGAATTACTCCGTTCCAGTCGAAAACTCCCCTCCACAGATTCCGCATCGTGCCAGGCGGCCAAACTCGCTGGTTAAACCTAAACCTCTGATCTCCGAAACTCAGAGAAGAGCAAACGAGTTAACAGACAACCGCCGTGTCCTTCCGGCTCTCCCCCCGAAGCTCCACGCAAGGATAACCGGGTCGGATCCAATGACCAATTCCCGACCTCCCCGGAGCAAGAAAGCAACTGGTAAAGATTATCAGAAAGCAAACAATTCAGGAGAGGATGAACCTGCCTCCATTTCTGGAAGTAGCTTGAGTACATCCACTGATACAGAGGTGATTCACATTCATGATTTATGATCATAAATCTTGTGATTAATGTCAGTTTTCACTTAATTAATGTTTGTTGCTGAATTCCAGAGGTCAAGAACAGATGGGAGGACTTTGTTGGAGAGATGTGATAAGCTGCTTCACAGCATAGCAGAGATGACTGCCGCAGCAGATATGCAACCAAGCCCAGTTTCTGTTCTTGACTCCTCCTTATACAGGGATGGTTCTTTCACCCCTTCCCCCATCACATCGAAGCGTAAAATTCATTTCAAAGGTAATTGTTGAATCTCCTACACTAATTCTTGATGATTTAGTTAAACGGAAAAGCTAAATTAAAAGCCCAAGAACCATGTTTTTTAATATTTTTTAGTACATGAGCTTCTCCATCCAATTCCAAATCAAGACTGCACTCTTTGATTTGGTCGAGGCATAGAGCGGGAAATGTTGGGTTCTAGTTATCTTCTCCTACTATTCCCAAATAAAAATCCTGAATTCGTGAAATTTAATGGAGGGTATGCGACAAGTTTGTGCATAAGTAACATGGTGTGGACTTTACCATCACCATCGGTGTTTGGGTATCGGTCTTCACTATCGGTGTTTACCATCACAACGACCTTTACTTCAACGGTCAAGGTCACCCATGGGTTAGCTGCCACTGCTGTAAGATAAAAAAATGACTTTCTTTGTTATGGGGACGAAAGGAAATCCCTTTACAAGTTGATTGTCGCTCTCTGCCTCGTTCTGGCTTATCCCTTCACCTAAAGAATGGCTGGCAGCCTGGCATAATAATTTTATCCCAAAGTTTGAATATTTGTCTGGGTAGAGGTATTTAATATGATTGATGTTGATAGTGTTTTTGGAATGTGGAACCAAAACTGACTAATAAATACTCCAATTGTGCATGAATGGGACACACTAGTGACCACAACTGTTCCATGTGGTCCTTGCTGATTGGAATTCTGGTTTGGACTTTGTGAAGGCAACTTTTCCCGCCTTGTAAAACAAATCAATGTCTCTAATTCATGTATGTACCGATGTCTTCTTTTTCGTATGTGGATTAATGATTCGAGTTCTCGACTAGGATTCCAATGGATGCATGCCCTTAGTTACATATGTATAATAGACATTTGAAGATGATAGTAGAGTGATACGAGAATCTTGAATACTTCCAGATTCGCAGTTTTCTGTTGAGAAAATGCTTCTATGCTAGTGGCTTTAAGCTTCTAAATCTGGTTTTTATTTTTTCCTAAGGATTTTACAAGTGTAATTATGTTTGAGGATTTTTCAGATCATTATGGGAGTATGGAAGAAGAAACGTGGAGTACTGGGGTCTCACCAATTAGCGAAGGAACCTCCGAGGAGTTGGATTTTCTTTACATCTCGGATATTATAAGTGCATCCAATCGCTTCCCAGGTGAATCGGATCTTTTCCTTTTCCTAGAAAAGCAACAGTTTCAGAAAGGGCAGGACTCATCCAAGGCCTCCAGGCTTCAAAGAAAGGCGGTCTTTGACACAATCACCGAACTTCTTAAATCAATAAGACGACTGCCTCCTTGGAAGAGCGTTCATTGGACAACCGACGACGACGTCACAAGACCTTCCCTTGATAAGGTTTGGTTAGAATTCCAAAGAATTCGTGATCCAGGTTATGCTGAAGATATGCACGACATCATATGTGGCTTGTTGAAGAAAGACTTTACCGGGGACGAGATCACAGGCTGGAAAGATTTCCCGACGGAGATGTCGGAGACAATTTTGGATCTGGAAAGGTTGATTTTCAAGGATTTGATAGGCGAGACGTTACGGGATCTTGCAGCATTTGCATCTGAAAACAGATTGTCAAGGATGAGCCCGAAGAAGGTTTTGTGGAAATGAAAAACCCCAACTCTTCATGGTTTATTTACTCAAAGGATATTTGTTTTTTACCATGTTTTGTTTTGAATTTCTCATTTTTAGTAATGTTTCTTGATTTTCTCGAAATCAAATGTATATTGAAGAATCTTGATTGAAGCGACCATTACTCAAAGAAAAATCACTTTGACTTCATTCTATCAATTGGTTGCATTATTATTATATATATTTAAAAAAAAGAAAAAAATTTCAGAAAAAATAAAAATTGGCCCATGATGTTACCATTAATTAGTATTCATCTTTGAAATTATTTCAAGAAATAGGGTTACCACGTGATGAAGAAACAAATATACTTTTCAAATTCGGGAAAAAAAGAGCACTTTCATGAGCAGAGCAGAGCAGCTCATGAAAGCTGCTGATATAAAATAAATAATTTATTTTTGTGAGACGACACAATAGATTTATTTTCGTAAGATGAGTCAATATGATTCACATTTAAAGTGAAAAATTACACTTTTAGCATAAAAAAGATCGAGTAGAGTTCGAGATTCGTCTCACGAGAATATTTGTATATATGATTCATGTACGGAACAACATGACTAAATTTAAAGTTGTGAGGACTTAAGATTCGTATGATGGTGAGATTTTAATTTTGATTACTTTTCATGATGTAATCCTAGCTAGCTAGTCCCATGTAGAAAGTTATTTATATGTCTGTGGTTAACATTAGGGTAGTACAATTTTTATGAACTTTGTTCATTAAAACAATCGATGATGCACTGCCAATGGCACATGCCTAATGCCTTTGATAGGTACGAATTATCTTCGATTTTTCGCTCGAGTGATTTTTGGATTGAAATTTATGGTCGTTTTTATACAATAGTCATCCCAAAAAATTTATCCATGTTGGATCGGTTCAAGTCACTTTATCTCAATCTGTGAAAATATAAGTTCTGTGCTGAGATATTGAAGATGCTGAATGTATAGAACTCGTGAGGTCGTTATTCTCCAGATTCAACCAATTCAGATTATGTAGATTCCCTGTGACTTCTGGTCTGATTCCTTGAATTGAATTTTGAGACAGAATCAAATTCTCTAAACTTGACAAGGTCACTAGTGAAGAAGGGATGGAACCAGAAAGATTGTCACCTTCTATGCTCAAAGCCTTGAGTTCATCTTGAAAAAAATTTGTTAAAGATTGGGACTAAAAGCTAGCTCAAAAGGGATTATGAAAGTCAAGATGTCATATCGGTTCGATAATATTCATGGGAGTTGCATATTTGAATTTGGACAATTCTTCACCTTGAGTTGAGTTAAGTCTAAGTTGCAAGAGAATTAAATCACACATCCAACGTCTCGAGCTTCATTTCATTAGAAAATGAGAGAAGGAATAATAAGCTCAAACCAGTAAAGCTGTTGTTTCTAAGAGACCGGTACTAAAGTTGAGGCAAGAAACCGAACAAAAATGGGACTTCCCCAACTTAATCGTATTAGTTGCTTCTCATGTATAAGGAAACAAGAAATGAGAGGTTTCCGAATTCGAGAGGGATGGTTCCGGTAAGACCCATACTTGAAACATTAAGTGCAGTTATTCTTTGATGGCGAACGTCACAACTGACTCCAATCCAGTTACAAACTGAAGATCAGTGGCCGAGTTAACCAGTAAGTACTGCAGAAATAAGACTGCAGCAAGATGAATAAACTGGAAACTTGTCGCCATAAACTTCCTGTAATTTAGAGATACCAGTGTGATGAATATTTACATGAATTCAGAAAGTAGAAGGAATATGAAAGGAATCATTGGTTAATCAATATTGCGTGATGTAAAATCCAACTACTAAATCAAGTTGACTAAATTAATTATGGTAATTAGAAGAAGTTGGAAGCTTCAACTCCTTATTTAATCAATACGACTCGTTATTACAATTTATAGCCCAATATCCCTAGCTATCTCTCCTGTAAATTATCAGGTAATTTCTCCTAAAAAAATTAAGTAAACAATATTTATAAAAATCAACATGAACGAAATCTCACAAAAATGAAATATAAATTATACACATTGTCCAATGATTTAATCAAGAATATATCAAACCAAGTCACAAAAATACAATAAAAAACTTTGTCGGACAAATCAAAATTAACCAAAACTCTTAATCTTCTTCTTCAGTAACCAATGAAGTTGACTACGACTATTCAAAGTCTTTAAATAATGACCCCCCAAGTATACAAATACACCAATACATATTCTACAACCATTGAACCAAATCCCAACAAATTTCACCACTTCAATCTCCTAAAAAATGTCCATTTCTTTTGATAACTCAATCAGATACATAGAAGATGCCCTCTTTTGCACTGGCCCTATGGCCTTATCTTACACTGATCCTGATCAAAAATGGATTATTAGAGAACATTTTATTTCTATATTTCAAGATTTCCCTTCTTTTAAGCCCTCTATAGGCACATTTACTCACAACGATGGCACTGAGGTTACTCTTCTCAATGCTAATGGTGAGTTGTGCGTCTCCAAAGATGCCCCTTCTGTCCCTTTAACCATTTGGATACATGAACATTACCCTCAAAGAGCCCCCATGGTCTATGTAGAGTCAAGAAATAGTATGTATCCCGTCTACCATGATCATCCATTCGTCGATTCTTCCGGCGCCACCACCTCTTCTTACCTCGAAAACTGGTTATCCTACAAGTGTGATCTCTCGGACTTGGTACGTAATTTGATCAAACTCTTCTCATACAATCATCCCTTCTATTACTCCGGTGTCCACCGATGCGTTCATCCCTCCATGGTCTCGAAAATGGAGGCCATGGACTTGTTGAAGTGTGCGATTTTCTATGACATGAAGGCGATCATGGCCAAAAATGAGGAGGAAACCATGAACCTATCTGCCCTTCACGCCGAATTGGAGAGAAGGGGTAAGGTTATGGAGACAGGAATATTCGAACTCGAGCTCGAAAAGAAGTGTTTGAGTGATAGAACAATGGAACTGGATGGTGGACGTGATAGGCTTTTGAATTGGTTAAAATTCAATGACAAGAACAATGTTCTCGACGGTGAAATTGATGATATATTCGAAGGTTTGGACAAAAAGTCTAATCTTTTGATTGATTTAGGTGCGAATGACTTGGCCATTGAGGATTTGATGTATGCGTTGGATAGAGCGGTTGAAGAAGGGGTGGCAAGTTTTGAAGTTTATGTTAAGCAAGTGAGGATCTTGGCTAGGGAGCAATTTTTTTGTAGGGCAAAGATAAATAAAATTGAGAGTGAAACAAAGAAAAATAGACATTTACTTTTGTAAATAAATAATTTTTTTCATGATTTATAGTTCATTTAATCTTCTTAAAAAATCAAGATTTGGGTATTGCCATAATTTTGTTCATATTCAAAAACACAAAAGTTTTAGGACCACACAAAACATCCTAAGCTTTAGAAATAACAAAGAAACATCATACTCAGATAATTATTTTAATTAATTAGTAAAAAAAAATGGGGAAATTGCATACATTTGTTAATGCGAAATCCCGAGTTTGCTGATAACTTCGTGGAAATATATATATTAACTCCATATATTTTCAAATTTTGAGCGTACATACCTCTGAAAACAAGTACGGATAAGGGTGCGTATGCACAATATTTGAAAACATGAAAATTTAATCTTATAAAATTATTTTTAAAAGTTTTGGTTGTGTATCCAATCTATGAGATTCAATGACTTTTAATGAATTTTGTAATGTTTCAAAGTCTAGAAATATTCAATCTTTATATAATATACAAAAGTTTAATAGTATTCAAAATGAATTTTCATAGAATTTTAAAAAGTCGTGTAATATTCCACCTTGATTTTTTGAAATTTCACATAAACATTTTTAAATAATTTTCTGGCTTGAACATCAAAGTATCTATGTTAGGTAATCCTCGGTGCCTCTAATGTTTGTTCGTGACGTAAATGATAACCCACAAAATTTGCTCTCTATCATCTACTTGGGTCCAATTACGAGCTAGCTAAAATACCGATCTACGACTACTTGGATCCGTCTACGAGCCTGTAGAGTCGTCCGAATAACTACATTTTTTTGCTACATCAGTATTTATGTTAAGAATAAATGTGAAAATGTAGTAATAGTTATAATTTGCAGCTTCTTTAGTTGGTGAAATTAAATAAATAATAAATAATTTGTACATTTTTTTAATGTAATATGGTTTGAAAATTAAATAATATTTAGGGAATTAATGATAAGTTTTGAAAATTAAATAATATTTAGGGAAAACGATGTTGATAATTAGTTATATAAAATGATAAGTTGGAGCGTGATTACCCATATATAATTGATTTCAAATGGGTCGGATTATTGGGTTTGCTCGAGTTGAAGGATTAATACCCGATTCATATATGGGCTCCCCAAAATCCATCCAAACATTGGATCAAGAGGGCATTGAAATTTAGGGGGAAAAAAAAAATTGGTATATCTTCGGTCTTCCGTTTCTGTACGAGCAATTTCTCCATTTTTGTTTGCAAGATTTTCTTTTTAATGTTTTTGGTAGGGCGAATTCTAGACTCTAATATTGTAGGTGTTGTATGTTTAATATGTTTGCATAAATGCCTACTTGAGAAGTTGCTTGTCTTGGCGTAACAGTTCAAAATTTCAAAAGAATGGGTTTGGTTTTCTGTGTGATTTATTTTATGTATCAATTTTTATTGTCAAAATGCCAGAAATATGTGCTTTGATTTCTATATGTGGTTAGCTTGATTGTGGGTTCTTCTGAAATTAACTTCCGTAATCGAGTTTCTTACTATATTATTGTGAGTTGGAGCTCAATCACTGTTACAGATCGAAAACTTAAGGAGAAAGTTTGCCATTTTCGTTTCGGAAGAGAAATTGGACAGCCACTCTCTGGAAAATGTTTGGGATTTCTTACGGTGAGCTTTTTCTCATTGTGGGAGCTGCGGCTGCTCTTATTGGTACTCTCTTTCTTCTTAATATGAACGTGTAGCTACTAACAGGATGTTGTGTTCGATTATTGAGATCAATTTTAGCCTTGTTGTTTTTTGTGTGACGTTTAAAATCGAGGCCTTATAAGCTAATTTGGTGATTTTACAATCGGATCTGTTGTGAGACGGTCTAACACGGATTATCTGTGTGACTGTGTGATAAGGCAACCATGTTCATATTTATAATAAAATTTAATATTTTTGGCATAAAAATTTATATTTTTTCGGTGGGTGACTCAAATAAGATATACGTCTCACAAAATTGACCCGTGAGACCGTCAAGAGTTTTTGTGTTTACAATTTAGTGTACATTTCTTTTACTATGTTAAAGCTTGGACATTTTTAATGGAAATTAGGGCCAAAGGATCTACCAATAATATCAAGAACAATGGGGAGATTAGCTGGGCGTGCAATTGGGTATGTTCAAATCGCACGCGGCCAGTTTGAAAGTGTTATGCAGCAATCTCAAGCTCGCCAGGTCTGTGTTTCTCGCTCTTACATGCCGTAGGCACGAAAGCCAATTGTTTAAACGGGATCTACTTGTCCACCAAGATATTTCTTTATCTGTTACTTCCTAGTTCCAAATGCTATGTTGCACGAGGGGTGTATGAAACAAGGGGAACTGAACGCTTGAGAATAAAAGGACTTGTTGAAGTGCATCAATTGTAATTTTTTTCTGGGCCATCAAGATGACATTGTTAATGTATTGATCTTAGTGGATTTTATGCATATAGATGTTTGATATGCATACATTGATAATTTTATGTTTTGTTTTGATGGGTGTTACAGCATACTAGCAGGTTTATGTGAGATTTTTTCTCTGTGATGCTTTTTCCCTGTAGCGCTCTTGAATAGCAATGTAATTTTAGTCTATCTTGATTCTTGAGTATGATTATCTTGGAAAATCTGACAGGTACATAAAGAACTGCAAGATACGATGGCTCAATTAGAAGCTATACGCCATGAGATTCGCTCCATTTCTTTCATGAGTCCTGGTCCATTGACAACGAGACTAGTCGACAACATTGCAAAGCCTAAATCCGGTAAGGAAATCACCATATTTTTCTTCATTTTGTGGTTGTGTAGACCTCTTCTTTTTGCATGACCTTGTATAGTTATATTGCTTGAGCACAGTTGACACAGAAACTTCGAAACCTCCTGATGAGGTTGCAGCGATAGCTGAGACCACAACAACCATTGGCATGCCCAAGGTATTGTGGTAGTTGTGACTTGTGACACTTGACGATGGTCGACTTTTCAATATTATTTTTTAATGAATGACTTGCATGTTGCTTTAAGGATCATAGTTCAACTACCTCATCTCCATGTGACATTCATAGCCAAGCAATGACTTATGCAAGATTGGCCGACACTTCGTCCTTGGGTGTTAAATCTATGGATGAAGTTCTGAATGAGTTAACCGATGAGTCTGGGCAGTTCACTGTGCTTCCCATATCAGCTGAAAGTGCTGGATTGTTGCCAAAGCCGAAAGGTGACTATCTCTACATTCTTCTGAAAGTCTTTACTTTTTTCATCACTTTCCCTCTTTGATTTTGTTGCAATTATTCCGTTCTCGCATTTTTCTGATGTTCATTCATGTACATACGAGGCATAGAGCGAGACAACTTCAGGGGATCTGACCTATTGTTGGAGGCTGTACTTGAGGAGGATGTAGCACACAAGGCCAAGGAGTTTCTTGCACAGGCTCAAAAGCAGATGAAAAATGAATGAGATGTTAGCAATTGTTTTTTCTTTTCGAACCTTCCACAAGAAGAGTGCTGACAAAATGGCAAATTTTCACGGGCCTTCAATGCTCAGAATTGGCATTTTTTAGCTAGCTGGAGATCTTTCAAATTCCATGTGTTCTCTAAAGAAATCGCGAGTATTGCTCTGAACCCTACTCAGATCCACCATATCCACATCTAAGAGTTCTGCACTCTTGTCAAACCAGAATGTCCTGAATCTGGTCTCTTGTTCGAACATGAGCAGGAACACGTGTTTTGGTACAACGTATTTTCTCACAGCCTAAATTCTGTGTTATTTTCTTTGCATAATTGCTCACTATGTGTTGAATTATAAGGCCCACATTTTCCTGGTTGTCTTGATATTTTGTCGGTATATCGATGGCTTATATGTATAGTTCTTGTGTACCTGGGGAGACAACTGATATAAATTTAGTGAATTGTTGTGTAATTAACCGGGAAATGAAGTAAGGTTTCTTGTTGCATGCCCGTTGAACGTTTTTTGTCTCAATGGTAACAATTTGCATCAGAAGCACCAAGTTTTGAAAATTTTCTTCTCTTTGAGTTTATAGTATACTTAGCTGACCATATATGATGTAGTCGTAGATATTTATGATTGAGAGTTTGGATACTAAAGTGCGTAACTAAAAAAAACACTTGAATTAAATCCAGTTTTTTTTAAAATGTTTTTATTTAAAAAAAGTAGAAACGATTTTGACATTTTGATAAATATTGAAAAATACTTTTATTTTTATTGTTGGACTTGTTAAATAATTAGTTGAATCACTGTGTTAACATTGTTCTAAAAGACATCGCCTAGGCATCTCTCAGACGGTGTGGGGTCACCCATCACCCCAATTTTTACAAAGACATTACCTCTGGATCTGATCGTAAAAATCAATCGCATGGGCGGCTCAAAATCTGCCTAGACGAATTAATATACATATATATTTTTTAAAATCGGATTTGAAAATAATAATAAAAAAAATTAAACAATGTTAGTGAAACAAATATGACACAAGGATAGATTGTTGATGGTGAAGATGAAGATGTTGAGACAAATATTGAAATTGTAAGAGACCTTCACGCAGAGTCGGGCATGGGATTTTTTATGTCTGAGACGAGCACAAAAATATGATGTCCTTAAAGCTTAATATTCATTTACATTGATAAATATGATAATATAAATAACATGAATTCTAGAAATAAAATATAGATTTTGTCCAAAAACAATATGTCATAAACAAATATTAATAAAGCCAAGATCATCCAAACAAAATATGAAATTCATGTTTCGAACTAATACGTAGTTACTTGAATATTTTACGTTTCGCAGTTTTGGAAATGAAAGTATTGATTAACTTTGCATGATCATTTTTCTCGAACACTTTTTTCTTGATCAATAACATAGTTAAGTCATTTTGTAACATAGTTGATCATAGATAAGTTTCGAGCAACTTCCACTAAAAAAAATTCTTTTCGACAAAGCAACTTTTGATGAATCACAAAAATTATGCATCCAAATGTCGTCGTATTAGTATTAGCACTTTTTTCAGGTACTTTTTCAATTCGTCGTATTAGTACTTTTGTGTTAGGTTATTACTGGTTGTTCTGTAGTATCATGAGAAACAATCATTCAATCTGATCCTCGAAACACATTTCGGATGTGACAAATAGATTTTAAGAACATTGTAATTCATACAGACCTCGATTTGTTATTGTATTTTCTTTTCTCACAATATTGTTCCTTTGATTTCTGTTCGGATTTATGTTTTTTTTTTTAAGTTTACAGTATTTTATTTCTCAATTTCGAGAATTTCGATATTGATTAACAGTTCCTACAAAATAACTTATGTTTACTGCAGTATGACTGAGAATTAGTTTCTGATCTCTCTATATACATACACGAAATAAGAACACCCGCTGCAAGTTACTTAGAGTCATGATCAGCCTGTTATATATTAATATATTTACATATAATAATATTAGAAGTAAATTAAATAATAATGAAACGATTTTAAAATTTAAATTTGAATTGCAGAGATGCATTGTGAGAGGTTGCATCTTACTCATTTGGAGATGTCTTTTGGCTTTTTGCGAATCATTACAACCTTTCATAATTAATATTTTAAATTACATCTTCTTTGTATTAATACAAGAACGTTTTTCACAGAATAGAATTGAGATATACATTCAACTTTGATAAAGACTTGAAAGACTCTTGCTCTGAAAATTCGAGGGAGTGCAAACTTCGAATTATGGTGATTATAAGTTTTGTATCCTGAAAGGTTAATTCTTTGTGAACCATTTGTACCTTTTTGGAAGGAATTAATATCTTTAAAGATAGCATCAAATTTGATGTGCCTTAACATATATACAAATTTCATTGCCCATTTGATTTTTCATGTATGAAATATTGATCATGTCACACGGCTCTCTATATGTCGGTCCAATTTATATCTTGATATTTTATATCACCTAAATTATTCAATAATTTAACATATAACTTTACGAACACAAATCACACAATCTCTTTCAAATATATAAAAGCACCTTTGTAGAGTTGTGGTGGTACTGGAATCCGGGACCCTTGATAGGGATGATGGGATGCGTGTGTTTTGTAAATTGTTGAGTTGTTTCCAATTAAAACCACATATTTAGGTGTCAAGTTTAATGATCTTGTTTGCTCCAAATTTGTGAAATGTGGGACGTGCCAGATGCAAATGCAAATGGATTATATATATGTTCATAAGAACTTTCATTCTTGATTCAGTAATTTTACAACTCTATTATATGAAGCGTTGATCTACTTACATGCATCCAAACAAACAATAAAATGAAATGATTCATTGGGATCTCATATTCAATACATTGCAGTACCCTATGATATATACGCAGTTTCTAAAAAGAGAGGCTGGAAATAGCCCTTTGAAACTTCAAAAACATGGCCATTTCCCAGTTGCAGATTCTTACTGAATTTCATGGATGAAAAAGAATCCTTTTTGGGGTTTATTTTTCATGCATGAAATTCATAAACTTGTGATCACTATCCCCTAATTGGCCTGGTCTTGTGAATCTAGTGGCCTCCCAATCCTTTATCCTCAGATCCCTTCATAATCCTTAGCCTTTTGCAAGAAATGACGAACATTTCCCATGGAACATCTCCCACCAACATCCAGTCCCCATCCTTGTCTTCATATGTTGGGGAAAATTCAGATCCATTGTACCCTTCCCTCTCCGAATATACCCCTGAAAAAGTTATCAAATAAAGATTTAAAAACCATCCATTTCTACATAGTTTCTTGAATTTAGAATTTGTTTCATACCTATGGTGCACTTGAACATGCTCTCCAATGCCTTGAGCAGATCAAGGTAGTTCTTGTAAGCATTGAGATCGATCTTCCTTAGATATGGAGCCCCATCCATGCTCACCTTCACGAAAATCCCAGATGCATCCGACTCCAGTTTCTTGGAGAGAACATTCTTCCGGTAAGATCCCACCGGCGGCCACCCGACCACTTGGGCCCTGCGATTATTCGGGCACATTTTTAGATCTCAGGATGCAATGTTAAATAACAGTGTGATAAGGTTGTCTGGGTAGGCTTACTTGGGAGATGGAGCTCTGCATTCTTGCTGCTGATACGAAACTTTCTCTATTTCCGATGAAGATCTCTTGTTGGTTTTCGCGCAAGATGGTGGCGGCTTTTGCTCGGATTCTTGGGATCCCGGCAATCCGAGGCGGAGCTCGGTTGCTTGCAGATTTAGATCGTTGGCTGCCATTTATTTATTTTTTAAACTTGTGCGAATTTTGGTTTGTTTAATGGGAGAGTTCTTGGAAAAGTTTTATAGCGGAAGAGTTTTGGGAGGGGGAGATATAGTACGACTGTACGTGGACGCCCAACAGCAGGATTATGGTCCCCACGCGCTATCCTGTGCGCGTGTTAAAAGCTTCTCTAAAATGAAAAGTGTTCTTCCATCTTATTAATTTATAGTATTATTCTTATATTTTCAATGCCAAACTTAGACTCTCAAACAAAGTACCTCAATTCTTCTGATGATCTGAGCCTTCTCTCAATCTCATATGTTTATCTTCGATGCTACTCCTCTCCATTATGTTGGGACCACACATTTTACGTGAAATACTTGGAACATTGTCCGTTTCGATCTCATCATGGATTTACTGGAATCCCTCATCTCTTTCGTTTAAGTATCCAAATATTCCACCCACTTGAATCGATCTATACCAATGATTTCGTTCTCTCAGACAACCCTACTTGTTGTCACATGAAAATCACATATCTCTACAATAATATTATGTTGTCCACTTTGAACTTACGTTCTCGTGAATTTGTTTTTTGTCTTTACCAAAAGTAGTATATCTGAATTTAGGTTTCATGTTTAAGACGAGTTCACGGATTAGCACAAAACTTCCATCAAATAAAAATTTAAATGTAGAATGGGAAATTATATTTTAAAGACAAATAATTACTCATTGTATAGATCTACTATATTATAATTTATATTCATCGCTCCTGATATCGATACAAACTATTTAATAATTCCTCAAACTTTATCATAAAATTGGGAGTATAAAAGAATAATAAATCAATATATAAAATTATTTGTTGTGGGGACATAACAGATATACATGGTGGTACAATTAGTGACAAATCCCATGACTCCTTTCATGCAACGAGGGAACCAAGGTGGGGACACCAACGGTGGGGATGAGTTCTCTGGGTCTTGGTAAAATCAATTCTTAACCATTGGATCACTTATTTAAAATATAATAATTTTTTTAGATAAATATTTATCAAGTCAACTTTTTGTGCATTTAACGGAAATTATGGCTATCAAAAGTAATATTTAAAAATTAGATTTAATCACTTCATGTGAATTTTAAATTTAGGGCGTTTTTAACATTATATATTTTATAATATTTTTATTGAAATCTTCAAAGATGCCCTACTTATAATTACATAAATGTAATTGAATTTTAATATAATCATTATTAAATAATGTTTAATATTTGTGTCGATGGACGAGTTCTTGGGATATTGGTAAAATCAATTTATAGACATTGGATCATGCATCTAAGATATTTTTATAAAAAAAATTTATTTCTAGATGAGATATATATTGCGAACTTGAGAATTTGATGTTAGATGAACTACAAATTATCGATATTATTAAACAAATTTTGGTATTAAATTAGACGGGTCGAACAAATACTCACGACGCTTTGGAGAAGAAGGAAATTTTGGGGAAAACAAAAAAAGCAGGATCAATTTGGGATAATGCAAAACTTATGTGAGACGGTCTTACGGATCGTATTTTATGAGACAGATCTCTTATTTGAGTCATCCATGAAAAAATATTACTTTTTATGCTAAAAGTATTACTTTTTATTGTTAATATCGGTAGGGTTGGTCCGTCTCACATATAAAGATTCGTGAGACCATCTTACAAGAAACATACTCATTGGATAATGGGGAACTAAATCGAGAAAGTGACAAAAAATGATGAAATAAATAAAAATTATCCAGTTGAATAATTTAAATACTTTTATAATTAGAATATAACAACAATTTGAATGACATTATTTTATTTTGAAAAATTTATTTTCAATTTCCTTTTAAAATGAGGGGCAAATATCCATAGGACCATCAGCCCATGTGTGGTGGGGCCGGGATCGTCGGTATATGGGCTTGGCAGGGCACATGTAGGTATTGATTGATGGACCCTTTTCTGTGTGTAAATTGGGTGAATTGTATGTGACTTGTTATATGAATTAAAAAAAATTGAATTTAAGCTTAATATTATTTTTTACTTTGAAAACTTTTATAATATATTTATCCTCAATTTGGGGATTTATTTAATTTTGTCTGTCAATATAATATATGATGAAAACTATCGTTTGGAAAGTAGGACATCGGATCCTAATGTTTCAAGTTGGATGTTTATTAAGATTTTTATTATCTTCTTGTAATAATTTTTGGAATAAGAAATAAGCCTCAATCCATGACTATTCGGGCAATCGCCTCAAAAACTTTATTTTATTAAAAGTTATAATTAATAATAACGATGAAATTCTGATTTTTTTAAACTACATAGTAGCTCAAGTATCACGTTTCTACTTTTTCACAAGCAAAAACAATTATTGTTTTTCGACAATCTTCTTCCGAATAATTACACTACTTGTGATCCATGAAAATAAAAAATATGACATTCACTATAACGAAAGTTTCATCATTTTATCAAAAATTATAATTAGCGGTAACAGTACAACTCAATCGCCACATTAAAGATCTCTTACTCACCAAAAAAGAGTTATTGTGTTTGAGCAAAAACTTGTATGAGACGGTCTCACAGGACGTATTTTGTGAGACAGATCTCTTATTTGAGTTATCCATGAAAAAATATTACTTTTTATTATAAATATCGGTATGATTAACTCGTCTCACAGATAAATATTCGTGAGATCGTCTCACAAGAAACATATTCTATTGTTTGTGTTTCAAATACAATGACAACATGAAATGTGAGATATCATGGTGGAAGAGGAAGATAAGGACATCACTCACCATAATTTGTTTTTTTTTAAAAAAAAACAAAAACACACCTTTGATTTAATATTTAATATAAGATTCTATAAGCAATTAAATCCTCAACTTTTAAAAATTAATTTCCTAAATAGAAAACAACCTGTGAGGCTTTATGTGCCAAAAACAAATTCCCCTCTCATCCACCAAAATAACAACTAAAAATGGCTGAAAGTACAAAGCAAGTGGGCATTGGATAAAAATAAACTAAGTGTCACATTAAGCATGCTGGCATTCTACCCCAAAAGGTCCACTTCTTGAAAACATTATATTATGATTTTTTTTTTTCCAAATTGCTTTGAATTTCATATCACATTGGATGATACTTTGTTTCATTATATTTGATGTGTCATAATATACGTGGCTGTCGGATAAAATACTTATTTTATATTTTCCGATATAACTAGTTGTAATGATAATTTAAATTTTTTAGACTTTATAGTAACTTAAACATCACGTTTTAATCGTTTTAGTAGAAAATGTAGCTTTAAAAAATTTAGTTATTATTCTTTAATATTTGGATTTTGTTTAATAATGTTATATAAATGCATTGATACGGATATAAGGTTCAAAGAATCGAGCCAACACGTGTGGGTCTTGCCACACGTGGACGAAGGTATGGGTTTTAGTTTTTGGGCCCAATCGTAGCCCATCCCAGCCAATAGAGGCCCTACTTTCAGTCCTTACTGTCAGTTTGGGCCATACCAGTAAGGAGTTTTCGTCCACATTTTTCGTACAATAATTCGATGGTACGTACCACATAATATAACATTATGGATAAATTCAATAAATGTAATATGTCAATTATGCTTTTGAATGTCATATTTCTATCTCTATTTTTGTTTGATTCGATTGTAGTTTTGTTATCGTCTAATTCATATAATTAAATCATTAATAACGTTGTTAGATTTTTATAATTACATGGTATTATTAATTTAGTTATACGATTTTGATACATAATCATATAAATATAATTGATTAAACGAAAGATATATAACAAAAAATTTGATACCACGACATAAATAAGACTAAAATTAATATTTTGCATTCTAAAAAATACTAATACTAAAATATATGTCATCAAGTGTCGGCCAAAAATACTCGTTAATCAATTTATAGGCTTAATAGCTTCAAAAGGAGCCAAGAAAATGAAGAGGGTAGATACTATACTGTAAGAAAATGTTGCTATTTTGAAGGCAATAATTTTCTTTATAGAAGAAATAGTATATAAAATTTTGAACTTTTTTATTACAAAGCAGCGTCTATCCTATCCCTCAAAGGGAGAATACAAAGTTGGTGATGCAAGAGTAAATAAATAACAAAATTCATCTTATTAGAGCCTAGTCTATTGATCCTTTAATGAATCAGAAACATTGTATTCATGTTTTTATGCTACATATAAAGGCATAACAAGCCTCAACACCTTGCATGAACTAATCCAGGTAACATGTTCCCGATCGAGTTGAACACACAAGCAAATGTTGCCACCGTGTTCGACTAACTTGCAGCCACTACACATGGGCGTTTTACACCCCTTCTCCGTTTCTTGTCATCATCAGAATGCTGCAAAGGTGGACCAGAAGTGAGGCACATTGGAAATCGTGAATTGAGAGATCGTAACATGTGCAAAATATTAAAGAAAATGTGACCAAATCACTTGGAACTTTTACCTAGATTGTTACTTTTCAAAGATCATTTCAAGATTATAAGATGGAAAGATTGGAGTTATACCTGAGGGCTATAAAAATATGGGACCTGTACTCGTTTTGAGCCATCAGGCATACGTTTGGATGGAAAATGATTTTCTATGGCAAGAGAGCTCTCGTTGACCTACATGAAAGCCATTGAGTTCAACAAGCAAACCACCGAATAATAAAATCTGTGTTGCTACTTAAACCATAAACATACTACTTAATTTTATGTCAAATGACTTATCAAGACATTCTTCCTTGATTTACTGTAACTATGATTATTTATGGATAACTGTGAACAAAGAGCTTAAATAAAACCGAGAAAAAAAAAAAAAGACAGGCGCGACAATTCGTATGATTTAAAATATTGTTGAAAGCCTCATGTAATAAAGCTATGAATATTCTAGTTTTTTTTTCACATTTTGGTGATTTATCAATGCATCTTACGCCACATAATTTTTCTCATCGAACTTTTAGCTGCCTCGGAAGATCAGTCAGAGACATACATTTTACCCTCAAGTCATATCGCACTGAAAAATGATTTGGAACTGAAAAATATGATCCACGATGGAGAAACTTAGGTAGTTAGGCTGCTACCTGATTTTCTATTGTTTTGACCAGCATATCTTGGCAATCAGATGCATGAACACTTTCTAAATCAGGGCATTGAAGTAGCAATCTCTCTGGTGTCAAGTGCAAATTGTTACAACATAAGAAAAGAAAAACCCCAGCACCTAAAAAGTAGCTTGTTCAAATGAATGATGAACTACCTGGATGTAGATTTCTACAAGAATTGAGGTTCAAATCTTTAAGGTGAGGACAGTTCAAATATAAGGCCTGCATTTTTCAAAAGCATCGTGCTTACTCTAGATTGAAATCCATGCAAGACTTCTGCAAAAGGCAACATAAAGTGCACTTGCAAGCAAAAGAATTATGTGCACTTGCAAGCAAAAGAATCTTACATCCAAGCCGGAACAACCCCATAAGCTTAGCTTCTTCAACCGATCATGTTTGATAATTAGCTTCTGGTATACAAGATGCAACTTGCTGTTGGGTGTTTCATGTAACCTAGAGCCGTAATCCTCTTCATCGGTACAGCTTTGCGAACTGGGATCAGATATTGTCATTCCACAGTCCAAGAGTTCCAGACAGGGCAATTGAGCAGCTGCAAATTGAATCCCACCTACAGATGATGCATCCACAGAGATGTTTAACATAGAAGATGAAAAAGTGTATATCTTTAACTATAATAGTTTTATCACAGGAATCGAGGGTTACTTGAAGTAATGTTGGGACATAGAGCAAGTAGAAGTTTTGACAATGTTTCAGGAAAGACATTGCAGATCATTCCAATGCCACTGTCAGTGATGCTCGACCTGATACAAAGCAAATAGAGACTAGAAAACATTTGACATCCATTGAGTTCAAATGAATTAGCATTGACGTAGATATTTGTCCAGTTAGTAGGAAGTTCGTGCACATTTCAACATTTCAAGCCCATAGAGAAAAATACAGCTAGGGTTGGAAACATACCCACTCAGATCAAGCAATTCGAGCTTTGGGTAGCTTGAACAAATTGATGCCACCGATCCATCAGTTATTGCTGATCCGAGTAAGAGAGACAGCATCCTCAATCCCCTAGAATTTAAGCAATGACACAGTTTTCATTGAACTCAATCAGAAGCATTCATTGAAACAAATTACCCCATCATATCTAAACAAAACCAACCTCAAATTTGCAGCTGTTAGAGCTAGCACGGCAGCGTGTGACAGCCGCATTGAAGCCATGTGGATGTTTTGCAGCTTTGGGCAGCTTCTACCCAGAGCATCCATAACAGCTGTAAGATCTGTGTTATCGTTTTCTTGTAGAGAAAATCCTAGAGATATCTCCTTCAAGTTCGGTAAATTGACAATCTATGCAAGATTGCAAACAAAAATCACAAAGGTCGGAACTAAACAGAAGATGGAAGTAGACATGATCACAAACACACTGAGTCTGCAGAGTAAGTACCGTTTTCGAGAGCGAGTGAAGATCCGAGAGCCAAAGAGTAGATAGAGTGTTTGAAAAAATTACAAAACTCCCAAGGGTACTGCACCCTTCCATCTTGAGACTCGTGAGGCATCTTTTATCGGTGATAAAACGACTTAATTCCTCCCTGAATGGAGTCATAAGATGGGTTTTTAGCACTCCAAAGACAAAAACTCTACAACTTCTTGAGAAGGATATGCTATCTTTATCATCACGAAATATGGAAATGAATACAACTAAAACATGGAAATGAATATAACTAACTTCACTTGATATATATACCAGGCAAACATCCAAGCAAGAGTTTGAAGTAGTTACCTTAGCTAGGTTCTAATTAGATTAAACTTTTGTCAACTCAAGAATCTGAAGTTACTATATACCGAAAATTAAAAAAACACATCAGAGATATCTAGAACATCATTTCTTAGATAAATCAACAGAAACCAAAGCATAACAATCTAGACTCAAGCCAACTATATGATTCTATATTTATTTGATAGATCCACCCTTTTGTGCACCGACATGTCCATATATGCCATGTAATCTTGGTAAATCATAAAGCAAGCTGACAACTTTGAGCCGACGAATAATTGCATATGGTGAAGTCAAATAGAGATCAAACATATTGGAGAAAAGGTCTGATCCAGATCTCAAGCAGCCACATTTTGATTTGTGAAGAAAATACAAGTATGTTCAATGTGTAAGCAGTAAGTCCATTGCCTAAAAACACTTCCCACTCCAAGAGATAATAGATGAAGAAAACACTTGAACTATTTCAATCAAGAAAAGATCGTGATACTCGTGTATCAACTATGAAGGATAGAAATCAATACCCAGAGATCCGATTGACGGAGGTATCAGCTGTGAAAATCTGCATCGACTGCAAATTCGGACATGAGAAGGCAATGCACGCGAGCATTGTTGCATCAAAATCACTGGAAACCACAAAAAACACATAATCAGATCAAGAATCAATCATTTGGTCAAATATTGTATGGATTACAACTCGTTCGTCATCATAATTGTTCCAAAGAAAGACTATAAAAACTTTTCAATGAATTAAGAAGCTTAAAATAAATTTTTTAGATCCAATGGTTACTCATCGAGTGTTGTATTTGGCTTATAGATCTTACTGAATTTTGCGTTTTTTACTTAGCATTTCTGTTATCAAATTATTTTTTAGTATTCTCGTATCAAATCTGTAATAAAATCTTAGATCTGATCATCAGCCACCATGATTTCGACCTTTCGATTCTAAGCGTAAGTTTCAGGAGTCCAGTGCATTTCGGCAGCATGGATCCAAGAAATCCTATCTGGGCTTTCGCCGGAACCCCAAGTCGAAGCTCTTCCGTCCCCCTCCAAATCCTCCGAGTAGCATCCCTCCACCCCTTACACACACCCGCCGCAGCCATCAACCCCAACGGCGGTAACCTCCGCAGCACCTCCCACATACAACTCATTGGCAACACCCCACAAGGGTTTGGATCCGGATCATCAACCCACTCCGTTTCTGACTCCTCCGCCGAGACAGCTACACTAACATCGTCAAACGATAGAGCCCGCCGACGCATCGGTGGAGGCAGCGAACGGACAATTGACAGAGGAGAACTGTCGTCCAGTTTCTCCGACGCCACCACAGAGGCGGAGGTGGAAGACGTATCAGGAGTGCACACAGAGGATACTTCATCCTCGTTTTTCGGCAGATGACACGAATGGCCCTTCTTGGGCAACCCGCATCGACCGCAGCTATAGTTTCCACGTTTCTTGCCACGTTTAACGGCAAAAACAGCGTCGGGGATGGGAGTGGCGGGGTGGGGTAGGTGGCCGCGCATTTCCTGCAGTACAAAGGGGAGAGAGGAGCGAGAGGGTAAGGAAGAGTGGAATGTGGGGAGAAATAAAGGGCGGGGATGCAGCAGAGAAAGGCGCGGGAGGGAAAAAGCAAAGTTGGCGCCTGAGTTTTGAAAATTATGGGGCAACAACCCTACTGTGAACAGCTCATGCTATTGCACTGTGCTTCTTCTAAAAAACTACATTTTCTTTTTTGGATTTAAAAAAAATGTTTTTATTAATTAATTTAAATATACACTTTGGATAGGAAAAAATCATCAAGCTGATGTACAATCGTATACTAGTCATGAGGATCCATAATTATGAATATTTAACCAAAACTAAAGATAAAATATCGGTTAAGACATTATTTATTATGAGTGTGAATGAATCAATCAAAATTTAACATATTGATTCATATTCAAATTTATCGAATTTGAGTTGAACTCAAACATCTTTGGATTTTTTTAATCCGAAACTCAAATTATTTTGTTCAATAATTTCAATCCGTTCAAAATTATCGATATTTTTAAATACAATATATATATATATATATATATATATTAAATAAATATATTTCAGTTTTTCGAGCTTTACTTTTTAACAGTGGTTCGAATAGCTCGCAAATATGCTTGAATATTTTAATCCAAACTCAAAATTAAGCTCTAATTCGAGACGAATTGGGGCAAAGAAATATTTAATCATTCCAACTTGAATATGGTTATTCAAACTCCAACTCAAACCCTAAAATTTTTATTTATATTCAGCTCGATTTGGTCCCTCCTTGGTTTATAATCATATGATTTTGATAATACACTGGGTAATATTTATTCATCAAAGTAACAAAGTTAGAGTATATAATCAACAGATATTTCAAGACTGTCAAAGCAAATTTGGTATATAGACACCGAGAACCAGATAGGCAAATATTATTGTATTATTTTTAGTATCTTTTCTCAAAATATATTGCGATCTGCCAACTTTTGCACGTCCTCGTTTGACTAAAACATTTAATACTTGTTTTTTTTAATTATTTTCTGAGATAAATATTTAATATAATCTGATTCAGTGTAAATATAGACTGAGTTAACTTATCTCACACATAAATAGGGATGACAATTTTCTCCGAACCCGCTGGAGGATCCGATACCCGACCCGAATAGAAGAGGGTATGGAGAGATTTTTAGACCCGATTAAATAATTGGGTAATCGGGTATGTGGATTTTCGGGTTCGGGTATGGAGGCGGGTTCGATATAATCCGACCCGAATACCCGTTCAAATTTATAT
>NC_133312.1:23353471-23353907 GCF_012295235.1 Primulina huaijiensis
AATATTTATAATTAAAAAAACAAAAAAAATAAAAAAAAAAAATAGAAATTGGCGCAGAGCTCCCCCTCTGCGCCAAATTTGGCGCAGAGGGGAAATGGAGCTAAAAATAGCGCAGCTCCGTTGGAGGACAACTCTTGCACCAAAATGGCGTGAACGCCATTTTGATGCAAGGGTTGGAGATGCCCTTAAGGACAACTCTAACGCTGCGCATCATTCAATGCTCCAATGGGCCTGCGCTATTTCGGTCGTCTCCCCCTGCGCCAAATTTCTCTCCTGCGCCAAATTGGCGCAGGGGTCTGGCGTAGGGGTCTTTTTTTTAAATTTTTTTTTTTAAAATGTGTATTTATTATAAATATTTGTATTAAAAATTGTAAATATTATTAAATAATAGTATAATATTTATTTTAATAATTAGATATTTAATCCTAAAAATTTT
>NC_133312.1:23354925-23533219 GCF_012295235.1 Primulina huaijiensis
TGATTTTTAATTAATATAATTTAATACAAATACAAAAAATTACTATAATAATACATTCATAACTAAAATGAAAAATATAATTGAAATACAAATGCAATTTGAAACACATAATTCAAATACAAATACAATAATCGAAAGAAATATACATTTAGAAGATAAACTTAAATATTATTATTTAAATTTATTAATAATAAAACATTAGTCATAATTTAAATATATTAAATAAAATATAATAATTATTATATGTAAAGTAAATGGAATATTCTGAGAATATTTTTTTTGGTGTAAGATTTGAAATAAATGGGTCGGAGATGGATGTTGTATTTGGTGCAGAAATCACACTATTTTAGTGTAAAATTTGCACTAAAATAGATTTTGTGGTTGGAGATGATCTAAACAAGGTAAACGACCAAAATTGCACATGCGATTTGGCAATCTTAGTAACATATCTAAATTATAGAAAATTAATAGCTGTTTTTCAATCTATGCAAATAAAACGACATGAAATTTTAATCGGATTTTGTGTACATACATCTTTATCTTAGTAAACGAGGTTGACTATATTTATTTTTTCATAATATTCTGTATATCTTTTATGATATTTTCGTCATTAAATTTATCATATAATATATGATTTGAATAAGAAATCTTTGAACGAATTCAATAGTTCAAACGTAAAAGATTATCATCAGCCCAAAAAAATTGTATTTTATTAGTGGTTTTACATCAAAACTAAACCCCATGGTCATTTTCTGACTGGGAAAACAAATCAAGAAAACTCGAATCACGTAAGCAGCAACATATAAACACGCCTTACAGTCTACCATAGCCTATTCCTCATCAACCCAAGGCATATGAGAATACCAACACCAACCGCCTCAGTTGCTTTGAGGTAGATAATCATCTTACACAACCATCACACCCACCATGATATGGGACCTAAACCATCACCATCAAGTGATCCCTGCCAGAAAATATAAAGTCGATTTATCTTCTTTAGTAATTCTGAAACCAGAAGTCCATCATCACTCTTGAAAGATCACAGTAGAGTATGTAATTGCAACGTGACACAGGAAAGTGAAAGTTCTTAAACACACAATGCGCAATGAGGCTTGCATGTGCCCCAGAGCCTAGGCTCAAGGTGCAAGTTGAGATGTGTGCTTTATTGAAGTGAGGCACACTGAGCCATAATATATTAAAAATTAGATGTACTAAAAAATTATGTTATACAGAATTTAATATATATTTTACAAGGAATTAGACAAAAATAAATGATAAATATTTTTAGAGCACAAGCAAATATGAACCATCAGTACATTGGATTTCATAAAATGTACACAATCCTTTCATTTGAGGCACATTAATCTACACCTCAGGCCTCTAAGGCGCACTAAACACGTGTGCTTCATGTCCAAGGCACATGACAAGAGCTGTGCTTTGGCATGTCCTTAGGTGAAACGGTTAGGTCCCATTGTGCCTTGAGCCTGGGCGCAGACATTATGGGCTCGTAATAACTATGCGCCAAATGATCGCTGGAATGTCTATGGACAAAGACTTGATGAATTTTATTCAATGTCTGATTGTAAGTTAAGGAAGCCAGAATGAGGAATATATCACTGAAAGATTACAGAAGACTGGCTTACAGTGACCACCATAGGGGCGAATGGCTTCAAATTTTTTTGCTCCGAATCTTTTTCATCAGACTGATTTTTATCAGATTCTTTTTTTGCTAGATCTAAAGGCACAGGTGGAAAACTTATTTTATGAACTCTGAACCTTATCTGCAGTCAAGTACAACAATTGTTCGATCAAATTACACAAGTGTCAGATTATCGAAATAATTGAATGGACAAAAACAAAGTGGACGATGGAAACCTCATCTGTCCCATCTATGGGGTAATTTTCCCCTTCATACTCCCAGATCCACCTAATACCATCCCTGTGAAAGGAAATGAAAACATATTCAAAGCATGATTGGGGATGTGACACGAAGAATCATTTTAGACATAGCAAAAGCCGACACTTTTAACTATATAATCTCCAAAAAATCTCATAACAACAGAGTAGCTCACTTCTGCTCTGGATCAGGTTCAGAGTGATTGGGGCTGGGCAACAATGGGACAGGTACATATATATCTTCGAAAAATCCAAGAGACACTGCCAAGGGAATTATTTAGTAGTTAATAATCCAGAGACATAACGAATAATAACTGGGTCACAGAAAGCATTTACTGGCAAGGTATTCAACTTCAGAACTCGTTTCTCAAATCTCTCCTTTTATGCTTACTTGGTATTCAAGTGAGATACAAGCATTGCACATGGCAGTGGACTGTGGTTTAAACAAAAGTGGATTATCTATCAAATCAAACAAGAAACTTCTCCCTTTAGCCACCTCTTTAACATGGATCAGTGTCATTTTGCCTCCTTCAACTAATGTCAGTGCCGACTTAACCCAGCAAATTATAAGTGGATCTGTGGCTGTGCCCATTAAACCTCCTAGTATTAACACTTGCATCACTTTGCCCCCTGTAACCTATTGTAATCATAGCATGTATTCAACATTTTACAAAATTAACCATATTAACGTAAGTATTTTCAACATCTGTACTTTTGCTTGTTGCACCATGGTCATACAACAACTACGTTGTTTGAGTTCAAAGATGGCCCTTGATATAAACAGTAAACTAAAATAAAACAAAATAGAGAATTTGAACACTTGTGAGCCTTACAACGTAGACCATCTTTATTAGATTCTTTCAGCCTGGCAGATATCACTTCTCCCACGAATGGCTGAAACATTACCAATCTGAACCTAACCTGCAGAAGCTCACAAAATTGAACCACAAAAAGTATTCTTTCTAAGGAGGAAAGCTACATATCAGAAGATTCAAAATACGTTTCAAGAGCAGACTTCAAAAAGATCAAGAAAAGGACACATGGAACGAGCCAAATTCAAAGTTGTCGACAAAATTTTGAAAGAACTCAAATTTGTTCCTTCAAATTTCATTCAGTAAATATCAGAGCATAAAATGGAAGCAGCCTGTCGCGAATTCAGTAAATTTGAGTATACAAAATTTCAAATTTAGCATTAATTTTTATAAAAATGCAAATGCAACACCAGAATACATACCGTAATTACAGCAATTTTTTACGCAACAAAAGAACAACAACAAACAGTAACACACACAATTCAGCGATCAAAACGAAATAAAAGTAAGGCCCGATTCAAAAGAAACGATTACACACCGTATAAGTAGAAGCACCGTCTCCCGGAGAGATAAATCCTCCATCAATGGAACGAATATCGTACACGCTTACACATAAGCCAAGGCTTTGAATAACCTAGGATCACAAAACAACGTGGGATCGATCAGTAAATAATACGAAAAAGAAGATCAAAACGAAATTTCAATGCAGGTTTACCTTGTCCGAGAACAAAGAATCGAGCTCTCCTTTAATGGCTTCATTGAGAGGTCGACTGAGGAGATGAGGTGGCAATCTTAGAGTGTGCTCTACTTCACTCAACAGAAACATTTCTTCCTCGTGATTGTTCGGATTAAATCAATTGTGAATAAATTTGAGGAATTAGTTCAATTGAGAAAACGGAGACCCGCCGCCGGAGGTTGCAGAAAAAGAGTGGCTGCGGCGGCGGAGATTTTGAGACTCGGACCTTTTTAGCCCGAGCTAGACTGCTAGTCCTAAAATAATCTCTCTCTTTTTTTCCAAAGTATTATATTTTACAATAAAATTATGTAATTAGTGATTTTTTATATGTTTCGAAAATTAATTGTGATTTTATCGTATTATTTTATTATTAAAAGTTCCAAAATTCAATTATAGCTTTATAAAATAAAGATGATATTTTTTCCCTCGAAATTAAAAATATTTAATTTTTTTTAATCGTAAAAACAAGAGTTAGTTCAATTCTGGTTTATATTCTCTCATTAACTAACTTAATGCTCATTTCCATGCAGAAATATTTATTTATATGGTTTTTTGTTATTTTGAAATTAATTATTTGTTTGTCAAATCTAAAAATTTAAAATTATAAATAAAGATATTATTGAACATTTAAAAAGATATGTTATTTCAAGAATATAATAAAAAATCATCAATAAAATATTTAATAAGAGTATAATTATAATTTTAAATAAGATTTCATAAAATCAATTAAAAATTAATTAATACAAATATACTAATTTTCACAAAAACTTATGTGAGACGGTTTTTTTATATGTCAATTTTGTGATAAGAGTCTCCTATTTGTGTCACCCATGAAAAATTAATATTTTTTCTGTCAAGAATGTTACCTTTATTATAAATATGAGCATAATTAACTTGTCTCATGGATAAAACACGGATAAAAGTTCGTGATACCCTCTCACAAAAGACCTAACCATTAACTTTTAGGTGAGACGGTCTCAAGAATCTTTATTCGTGAGATATGTCGATCCTACTCATATTTACAATAAAATAAATATTTTTTTGCATGGGTAACCCAAATAAAATATTTATCTCACAAAATGGATCTTGAAACCATCTCACACGAGTTTTGATGTATTTTAATTAGATAGGAAGATAAGATACCATTTATTACTAGACTTGTCAAATTGGGCTGTCCCGCTATAAAAATTGAGCGGGTTGGGTTGATAAAATATCAGCCCGTTTGGAGGTGGGCCAAATGAGCTGAGCCCGTTTGGGTTATGGTTCAAGATGGGGCGGGCCTAAATGGGGCGGGCAAATTAGGGTATAATTTTATATTTTTAAATTTTATATAAAAATTAGAATAAGTCTCCTACTCATTGGAATTCAACATATTTGATGTTGGAAAATGCCATCAAACATAAAAAAAAGCATTTTCTTCTTTTCAATTGAATGATAATAATTATAAATATTGTCCTTCAATTGAATAGTGGAAAAAAGGAGAAAAAATATGTGAATTTCTTGAGCCATTTTATGATACTACCAATTTGATCTCTAGTTCTTCTTATCCTACATCAAATTTGTAATTCATGCAAGTTTGGAAGATTGAGGTTTTATTAAACGAGAACTTTTCAAATGAAGATGAGGTGATAAGTGATATGTGTAAAAGGATGAAAGAGAAGTTTTACAAGTATTGGAATCAATATAGCGTGGTGCTTACATTTGGGGATATTCTTGACTCACGATTAAAGCTTTCAATGTTTTTAAGTATTTTATGAGACTATTTGACTGAAATATATTTTTCTTCTATTTTTAATGTGATATTGTTTAGCATTTAAAAAAAAATAAGCGGGTCGGCCTGCCTAACCCGCGGCCCAAGGTGGGTTGGGCTGAGTTGGCCATTTAGAGGTCCGCCAAAATGGCGGGCTGGCCCATCCCGTCCCGCCTAATGGCCGGTTGCGACAGATGGCGAGCTGGTCTACCCCACCAACCTGTTTTGACATGTCTATTTGTTACATTAGTCATTACTCATTAGTAGTGTTTTATAGTAGGCTTTTTCCTATTCTACGCTTACTCAGTTAGCTAGTTGGGTTGGCACTGGCTGCATATAAACTGAAACACCTTTATATATTCGTAAATTCTATTATACACAAAGGTTAGATTTTGTGGTCACTATTAACACTAGCGTTAAAGTATTATCATAAAATTACATTCGATTTTTTTTTACATTTATTTAGTTATTTTTTTGTTCGAGGTAAAAAAAATTCATGGTCTTCACATATAAAAATAAATATGAATACATGATTGAGATAATATTTCAAGAGTAGGTTGAATTCTATCACATCTAATCACTCATAGGTGCGGTGCAATCATGCATTAAATTGGTGTCACCGACACCGATGAAAATATGGTGTCGTGGAACAATAATTATCTATGTTGAAAGACTCATCGAAATGGATAATGTAAGAATAATTGAAGTTTTCGAACATCCAGAACAAATTCGTTTTATTTACATTTCAGTTAGTCTTTTCTTGTTCAATATTTGATAGCCTAATTATTCCTGTCTTAAGCCATTTTTGTGCTCAAAACTTATTTGTAACAGTAACAAACCGATGGATTATTGATACCAACTAACAAGAATTTAATTTCAGCTTTATTAACTCAACCGAAATATTTTTCAGAATTTGTTGATATTATTAATTTACTTATCTCTAAATCATTTTCCTACCATAACACTATAATTTATCGCGATTGATTCCATGTTTGCATGTGATCTCTAATCTTGAATTTCATAACTCGTTATTTAATCGAAATGATGCTATTTTTGACATGAGATTTGGAACGATGATTTTTTCCATGAATGATTTTTTTTAGGGTTTATTCTTTGTTTGAAATACATGATTGAGATTGTATATTTTATTTTTAATCGCATATCTGAAAACAAAATTCTTTGGGTTTTCTAATATGGTTTTTTCTGCGTTTATCATTTATTTATTTATTTAGTTTTGTGTCAGTTTTAATAAATTTTTTATTATATATATCATTGTTGAGTTTTTTTTTTTAAACGCAATCGCCATATTGAAGATGTCTACTCTTCATCTTTAAACCATTTGCGGTTCTTTTGAAAAGAGTTTGGTTTTGCTATTTTTCGAGTGTCGGCCACGATTATGTTCTATTTTACACTACCGTATACATATATTTTAATTTTTTACTCATTTCATTTGTACATCTGATTAAATTATGAGTATGTCTCTTGTGAGACGGTCTCACGAATCTTTATCTGTGAGACTGGTCAACCCTACCGATATTCACAATAAAAAGTAATACTCTTAACATAAAATGTAATACTTTTTAATGAATTATCCAAATAAGAGATCCGTCTCACAAAATACGACTCGTGAGACCGTCTCACACAAATTTTTACCTTAAATTATCATACTTTGTGATATGTTATATCCATTATTTATCTTGACATGATATAAAACTTTTATCAAAGAACATTTCCATGTAAGAAAAGGTACAATTTATATATAGTTTGTTCACTGTAGGGAAGATAATAGGTAGGATGTCACATATTCAGTTTCATCCTCATTTATTATATTTAATTTCATCATCATCTTCGTCGGTATTCAATTTTCTATACTCATATGATGATTAGATATTTATATACTATCCAAATATCATATTATCACATATAATTGAATTTTATCAAATTTGAATTATTTCGAATACATTATGAATATTTACTAAATTGTTGAGATTAAAATAAAAAATAACAAATTAAACATTATAGAAAAATAATAAAGTATTAGGAACAATTTATCATAATATCATTGTAGAACAAAAATATTATTATATATATAATCGGGTATTCGGTCGGGTATGAAGATTATGAGCCAATCGTCATTCCAAATTACTCATTTATTTAATCGAGTAAATAAATTTTTTTATAATCAGGGTCGGATATCGGATTCTTCATGGAAATTGTGTCCACTCTAATACCAAATCTAAATTTGACCAAAATTTTAACCCATGACTAGAAATACGAGGGTAAAATCGTCAACAGCCTATGATAGCATGCGGCTTCACTCCAAAGCTCCCCACAACGGGTGTTATTTCCGGCCCCACAATTTAGGTTAATAACATTTTGTGCCACCGTATCCATCGGCAAAATCAGAATTTTTTATTTTAAATTATTTTATAAGAAATAAAATGAAAAAAATAATCAGATAATCGAATGTATATATATATATATATACGTGTGTGTGTGTGTATATATATATTACTACATGTTCTTTGTTCATACTCTCTCTTTCTCGATTTCGAGTCACACCCCAGCTACGCAGCGACCCAGTTCTCAGATCATCCGCGGGAGTCAATCCCCAGAACCCACGTCCAGCTTTCCCCCAAATCAGCTGTTTATGCTCAGATTTTTCTGGTCAATTGATGTAGCAATAATCGCTGGCGCAATCCCCCTTGTATTCGCACGCGTATTGATACGGTGCTTGTCGTTTGCTTTTGTTGTAATAATCTTGCTTTGGTTTATGGGGTTGATACAGATGTTATAGAGCCAGTGGAGATGGACGTAAATCCCATGCCTCATGCGGTGGCGATAGCATGCACTGCGTAGGATACGTGGTGGTTCTCGTTCGTGGTTTTTCTTGTGTTGATTTCCGGGGAATTTGGTTGCGCGATGCCGAATCAGGTCGTGAAAGCGAAGCGAGGGTCGGTGGTGTCATGCATGACGTGTCCTCTCTGCCACAAGCTGTTTCGTGATGCTACTACGATTATCGAATGCCTTCATACGTGTGAGTGGCTTCTCTTTTGATATAATTGTTTGGATTCGTGGTTTTCTCTCGTGATTTGGCGCGGGTTCTTCGAATTATGACTTGTTTTGGAGTGTGATGGTGGTTGTGTCATCTGGGATTTTTTCGTTGAGTTTGTGATATTCAATTTCCATTTTTTGTTTTGTGGGATCATGTGCTAGCGATCTGGGAGCTGCATGTGTTCATGGGTTGTTTGTGTGAATTTTTGTATTCATATTCATCTCGGTGGACATATGTTATTGTCTGCTCGGTGGGAAGTTTATTTATCTCTGGATAAATGATTAGATTTATACATGTGAGCTGAATAAGGTGAGTTTCCCGTTTCATTGATCTAATGATCCGTATGGTGTTGAAGTTTACTTGATTTCAATTAACTCGTTACGCCTATATTTGACAGATCTGCTGATTGATATTCTTCTTGGCTTCTTGTTTAATGGCGACGCAACTGATATTCTTTTATCTTAATATTATCCAGTTTGCAGGAAATGCATATTCAAGAAGCTATTGGATGAGGAAATGGACTGCTGCCCAGTTTGCGATATTGATCTGGGATGTGCTCCTTTAGAGAAATTGAGGTAGCTATCTATCAGCATTGCTCGCTTTCTTTCACACACACTAGCTCGCACTTATACTGGCTTCTCTGCATGTTCTTCTTTCTTTTCATTAGCGTACGATACAGGATTTTTTTGCATGCTCGTGTGAATTTTCCTATGTAAATCGTGAATAGCTCATTGTTTCTTGTACATAATGTACCTTTTTTTTTTCTATCAGACTTATTGCAGTAAAATTGAAAGGATAACCTTGTTTATTTGTGCACTTTATGTGAACCTCACATTTCGTCATTTGAACGTGGGCTACATCATTCTTCTTTATCATTTCACTCATGATTGTGTATCAGGCCTGATCATAATTTGCAAGATATAAGAGCAAAAATATTCCCTTATAAGAGGATACATGTGAAGGCTCTGGAGGTCGTGACTCCTGTCACTTTTCCAGCCAAAAGAAAGGAAAGATCTCTCTCATCATTGGTGGTCAGCACTCCAAGAATTTCGACGCAGAGTGGGATGACTGGTAGAAGATCAAAATCCATTGCTAGAAAAGCTTCGAGAGGTTCAAGTTTCATCGCAGAGAAACATTTTAGAAAAGAGGAAGAATCGAGTGACCACCCTGAGAGCTCTAGCTCACGGGAGATTTTAACAAAATTTACTCAGATTGCGCGAAAGGTGAAGTATAGAGTTACAATTAGTTTGAATATAACCTCATCCGTGGACTATGAAGACTTTTGTATTTGCTACAACTATGATTCCTCATGCTGCAGAAATCTACTGCTGCTGAGCCATCTGATAAAGGAGGGCAGAATCGTTCTGAACTTTGGGAGGGGAGACTTGATCTTTGGAAACCATTAACGTGTTTGGTGGATGCAGCGAATAGGAGCAAATCCTCAAAGTTTACAACTCAAGTATCTGCTACTAAATCAGAATCCCATGAGAATGAGAGAGATCTTGCTAAGACAAAAAATAAGGAAAACAGGCTGAAATCGAAGGTTCAAGCTGAGAACTCTACTCTTCACTCCCCACAAGAATCTGTAAAACCTAAAAAATTGAGGAGAGGTCGCCAGAAAGAGGTTGAAAACTCTGGAGAATTCAGGGTCCCACCTCAGGTTCTGCTCGAAGCTGCCTGTGCTAGATTTGACCAAAAGAATCATCCGGTTTGGTTCTCATTAGTGGCATCTGATGAGCAGTAAGCAGTCACATATATCCTTAGAAGAATGTGAAATGACATTTCGTTTTGAAGCCAACTATCTGCCATTTGTAATTTTCTGTATTATATCTTCAGGGATGGAGACGCACCGTTGCCTCAGATTACTTCTAGTTACCTGAGAATAAAGTAAGTGCTCGATAACTTTTATTGCTCTAACTTCTGAATGAGAAATACTTTTGAATGAAAATGTGTTCCTGTTGGGATGTTTTAGTCCTTATATTCTCCACCAGAATTGCACAACATTATTAGTGGCTTATAACTTCAATTATCTGGATGCATGTCAACAAAATTGTCAGCCGATGGTACATGAGAAGAGTGTTACTTAACACATTTACAAGCTGTTGTGCAAGCAATTAATTAAATCTCACGGTATTGGGAATTCCTTTGGAATGATCTGAAATGTTTCCGTGCTACTATGGTCGAGAGTTTCATTTTTTTTGTAAATTCAAATTTGGCATGGCTATCTACCATTTTACCAAGATATAGTGGATTGTCAGTTGCAGATCTTAATCAGCAGTGAAATTTTTTTTTTGTAAATTCAAACTTGGCATGGCGTTCTACCATTTTACGAGGATATAGTTGACTGTAAGTTGCAGATCTTAATCAGCTGTGAAATTTTTTCACGATGAGAGAGCTTCTCTTCTTGGGAAGGTGGACTTGTTTTGGTCCACACCATGTCTTTTTGGCTATGTTGCCATTTGTCCATCACCCCTGGATCCTCGAATGATCTAACACACCCATAGGCAAATAAATACAAGGCTGATGAGGAACTAGCACCAATTGATCTCATACCCTGTAAACAGATCCTTGAGTATGTGTGGGGCCGGTACCATTATAATAAGTCCCTCAGGGCCGTCGCAGTTGTCATGTGCTGCGACAACCTTCAAAGAATCACAATGGATATCTAATATCATGTGGGTCCACATGATATTAGATATCCATTGTGATTCTTTGAAGGTTGTCGCAGTTGAAAATTTATCAAGTAACTGTGTTGTAAACTTTTAGAATTCTTGCAGATAGTTCTTTATATTCCCTTTTGGAGGTTCTGCTATGCGAACTTTGCCTTCTTGTTGGAGTCTGCATTTGCTATTATGAAGAATAAGTCAGAAACTCGAGCTTATAAATTAAACTCGTACTCACTTATCTCATCTGCATCTTATAATATATATATTATACTTCCAATTCTTTTAGTTTAGCTGAATTATTAATCACACAGGAAAAAAGACAGGAATGAAGGGATGGTTTATGGGCTCTTGCACTAAAACCATAAAAAGTTTTGTACTTGGCAACATTCAGTTTAAAATATAACTGATTATATCCGTCGATTTTCACAGGGATGGGAGCGTACCGGTTTCTCTGATTAAAAAATACCTGAAATTGAAGTTGGATCTTGCAAGCGAAAATGAGGTAGCTCAATTCATTCCATTCTGATCAAATAGATGTGGCTTCTGGCACCATCAATCTAGCAAATGTAGTCACAATTTCCTGTCTGTCATTTTTGAATATCAGTAACTTCTTTTATTTTCACTTTCTTTCACTAGCGGCCTTAGTTCTGAGATGGTGATTCTTATGCCTATAAAGTCATATTTACAGCAACAATGTGTATGCTAATCAAACTTTGTAGGTCGAAATAAAATGCATGGGACAGACAGTGATCCCCACACTAACGCTGAATAATCTTGTCGAACTCTGGCTTCAAACAACTGGCACAGAAAGAGCATCAGCCAACATTGGCTCGTCTGCAAAAGACTTCGTGATGGTATTATGCTATGCCCGCAAATTTCCAGCAGCCAGTTGACTGTGTCTGGTTCGCATTCTTTTCTCATGTCCTAAGAAGCTCGTGTTACATCATAGCACTTCTGAGCGATTCGCACGTGCTCTAAAAATTTATGTTATCTAATATGGAGAGAATGATTCTTGCGAGTTTATTGTGTTTGATGACTTGATCTACAAGCTGCGTGAAACCATTTGTGTTATTGTGTGCATTTGTCATTTCATATAGTTATGCAACCTCTTCTGAGTAGCATGATTATTCAGGGATGGATGTGTTGAAACATAATATATTATTGATACCTGATATTATTTTGTTGATATTAAATTTCTTGCTAACGTTACTTGATATCAAATTTGAAGTTAAATTTTTTAAATTACATTTAAATACTTTCCCGAAGTTTCTAGTTATAGTTTTGTTTCTTAAATCAATTATTTGAAATATAAATATTAAACGTTCATTTTTTTTTAAAAAAAAAACAATGCTTGTGTTTGCTTCATATTTTTATTCGATCATAAACAATGCTTATATATATTTTTTGAAGATACAACTATTATTTATTTGAGTTCCTATATTATTCTTCTGTCACATACATATATATTATTTTTATATATAGGTATTTTGTGAGACGATTTTATAGATTTATATACGTGAGACGAATCGACGTGATCTATATCTAAATTAAATATGTGTGTGAGACTAATTTGAACAATTTTAAAAATTGGCATGATATGTGTTGGTATTAATATATATAGTAATAGTAAATAATAAGAACCTTTGTATTAACAACATTTTATTTGTATTTCCTTTGGGCTTGGGATTAGAAGAATCCAATTTAAGATACATAGTTATCTAAATCATGTATCTAAATCCGTAAAAAATAAATCCTTAGCCCTCAAATCTAAATGTGCCTAGAGAAAACAACAAATTTTAAAAAAAACCCAAAACCCCGTCTCAAACTCTTTTAGGCTTGAGATCGGACTTGTAGTTCAGTTGTTCTTCACCCGTTCCTCTTTGTCTATACACTAGGGTTCGAATCTTCCTCCTCTTTGTACTAAAAAAAAGCAAACTCTTCTACACTCTCGGTTTAGTGTCTTTTAATCACCTTAAGTTCATGGTGCTTATTTTAGATTTAGATTAAATGTGATTTTAGATTTTATACTATTTAACGAATTTGATTATATGGAAAATACACAATAGATTAAATAAAAAAACGTGCATTGGAAACTTCTGAAATTAGATTGTCAAGTTTTAGTTTACATGTTACACACACACACTTGAAATTATATTATAAAGTTTTCAGTATATTATAATTCAATACAAGGTATCGGAAATCATTTCAAACGTGGTGTTTTCAAAGCATATGATAATTAAAACATCACCTTAAGTTTTGTTGCTATAATCAATGGTTTTGTCGATAGTAATCGTATGATGACACATGTCATGATCCTGACCCGTATAGACACTGTCCACACGAGTAAGATCGAACACTTGAATCAATATTTTTGCATCAAATCAAAGTCATATAGTCGTTATTATTATTCCGTAAACTCCCATGTTGATCTAGTATAGAATTTGACATAAAAATGGTCATGTTGTTTCGACTATTTCTATTCAAGGATTGAAAGTTCTGCCATGAGCCACAAAAATACTTTTTTGATCACTTTAACTTGTAGACGTGATATTTCTCGGACCACATACCCGAATTTCAAAAACAAATATTCATTAGAAAGCTTTTGGAATTTCCTACGTTTTGAAATAAATCTTATTAAAATATAGTTATTAGAAATCGACACATTCCAAGATTAATGGGGCACAAAAGCACACCTCTGGTTCCTACAACCAGCCACCTAATGGCTATACCTTTGTGTCCTGATCCATATTATATCTATCAAGTGCCCGCAGCCGTAGATTAAACCACATCGTGCTGTCATGATTCAAAATTTATCAAAAAGTCACCGATCCGCGTGAAGAGGCTCTCCACCAATAAGATCCCACTTTCTAGATTTTGAGTCCACTCGTTCTCCTATTTAAGCAGTCCAATTCTTGGTACTGCCACCCTTCGTCAACAAATAGTCAATAGATTCTTAAATCCACCAAGAAATTGATAGCTTTAGTCTGAATTGCTCCAGTTTTCCCGAAGATTAGATCTTGTTTTTGATATAATTAAAAATTCTTCATGGCTACAGCCGAAGAACCAGCACTCCAGGCCGAGACAGTGACTGAGGCGGTTGCTACTGAGCCGTCGAAGGACGAGAAACCGTCGGGAAAGCCCACTAAGAAAACAGCCGCTTCTAAGAGAACCAAGCCCAAGAAGCTCGCCGCTCCGAGAAAGCGGGGCTCATCCTCTCACCCTCCTTACTTCGTGGTAGTGAAATTATTCTTCATATTCTGTTTTTTTTTTGTGGGTTTTTGTTTCTGTGAAAGTGGGTTAGTGATAATTCTGCGTGAATACAGATGATTCAAGACGCGATCGTGACCCTCAAGGATAGGACGGGATCGAGCCAATATGCGATCACGAAGTTTAACGAAGAAAAACAGAAGAATCTTCCACCCAACTTCAAGAAGATTTTGCTTGTTCAGTTGAGGAAGCTCGTTGCTTCTGGAAAGCTCGTGAAAGTTAAGGCCTCGTATAAGTTGCCGTCTGGTCTTTCTGCTCCGGCTAAGAAGAAACCGGCTCTCGCTGCCAAGTCAAAAGATACTACCAGCAAAACCTCTAAGCCGAAGAAGGTAACTGTTCCCAAAGCTAAGCAAGCAACGAAGACAAAGCCCGCTTCTAAGGCTAAGCTAGCAGCGAAGACAAAGCCCGCTTCTAAGGCTAAGCCAGTAGCGAAGACAAAGCCCGATAATAAGGCAAAGCCTGTTGCGAAGCCGGAAGCTGCTGCTGATCCCGTGAAGCCAAAGACCGCGCCGAAGCGAAAGGAACCGGAGGAGGACAAAAATAAGAAGAAACCGGCTGCTAAGGCGGCAAAAGTATCAGCAAGTGGCTCGCCGGGGAAGAAGAAGGCCGCGGTTTCAGGAGCAAATAAAACGGTGGCTAAGGCTCCGGTGAAGAGTGTAAAGCCCAAGTCTGTCAAGTCTCCGGTGAAGAAAGCCCGTGCAAGAAGGGGAAAGAAATAAGAGATTTATATGTTTGGATAATAGCGCTTTTTGGTTGTATTAGTTTTGTAAATGTGAGCTGCGGTGTTGCTGTTAAAAGATTTTCTCTCATAGTCACATTTTTCTTTTCTTTTTGCGACGTTTGGTGTGTTGCAGTTTTATGTAACTTACTCAGGATCGAAACAGTTTGCAGATGTTTAACATGGTTGATCTTCAAATCTATTTTCCGGTATGAATCATTAAAACCTCTTTCTTTATGAACATTTATTTCAGAAAATTGAATGTAAGTTCACGATATTTATCCACAAGTAATGCACGTGGCTGTTTTGTTTGGGCATCTCACCACGGGCCAGAAATGTTGGATCAACAGTTAAATGCATGAAATGAATGACGTTCACTCTTTCTGAATGTGGGTTCCGGTTAACATATCTTGGTTTTGTGTGGCAATTTGAAGGTCAGGTTGATACAAGTTTTCCCTCGATTTGTTGCTCACTGGTCTTTTCAGTTATAAGATGTTGCTTGTTCGTTATTTATACAACCATTACAAGTTGTTAATCGTATGTACAGCATGCTTATTTACCTTTTTGTTTAGCACATGGAGATAATGTAAGTATATGTCAATAAATCTTTGTATACTCAGGTATCAAAGTTGCACCTAAATGGGTCTGTTTGGAATCGCAAATTTGTGAGTATCCTGATATCTAAAGTGCACTTTTTTATTTGAAACTACTTGTGATTTGAGTTTTCACCTGCAAATTGCCCCCCCTATGATGATATGCGTTCAACTTGACAAATCTATATCATTCATATAAAAGATGGAGATTGAAAGTTGTAGGATTTTGCTTTTTGCAGTATAACATTACTGAAAATTCTATTGCCCCATTCGATATGTAACTGTATGCAGGAGAGTTTCATATGTTCTATACACTTGATGTTCCTTAAACTGATATGCCATTATTCCACATCTAATTTGGTTGTATTGGGGAAGTACTTGATTTTTTGGTTTCAATATGTTGTCTAATCGCTCTCTCTTTGTCTTTCAACCTTCTGAATTGAGTATTTGAGTTCTTTCTGGATGTTAAGCCTTGAAGGGGACAACACGATGTCTTTCCAAACTGACCCTGCCTCATAAGCTGGATTTGTACGTTTGTAGAGCTCGAATATTGAATCTGCTTTGTCATTCAACTTGCTTACAACTTTTAAACAATTTATTTCGTCTGGATCAACCAACAAAGTCTTGTCTTTTTCTTTCCATCCTATTAACTTCAAAATTATAGCTGTGTTAGTATATGAGACGTTTCAATCAGAAAAAATACACAAAAACAGCTTTGTGTAAGTTTTTGGCAAGAATAAAATTTTGAGTTTGGGTTCGTAAAATCTATTGTTTCTTGTTGGTTTAGTTGCTAAGATGATGAAACCCATTGAAAACTTTAGAAATAAAGAGTGGTGGTTGTACCTTAGGAGGACCTTCCAACGCATTGGTACAATAGAGTCGAGCATTGTCTACCAGTTGGCAGTAGGTACTGAAAGCATCTGCAAACCTCTTGTGTGATTTCAGCTGGGAATTTATTCTCACCGCTCGTCGACACATTATAGCCCTCCTGTGGAAGAGGAGAAATTTTATGGTACTCAGAATATATGTTAGTTAGTCATGAAATACGTGCTGCGGGTTTCACAGTTGATTCTGGGAAATAATTATAACTTTGAAGTTGAATCTGCATGATTAAGTTCCTTTTCATCTTATTTGGTTGGAGCTTGTAACGCTAAAAAGGAAATGTTGTATCACAATATCCTACTTGCGTCAACTTTAGAATAATAGCAGATATCTAGAATAATCCAAACAATCACACGTCTTGCTGACCTTACTCCTCGAATAACCGCTAAATAAGCATCGCAAACAACCCCCACCAGCTCTATTCTATATGGCCTTCTCTTCTTGGTTTCCCCCTGTTCTTGTTCTTCATCTATCTGTTCCCAATAGCTTTCAGTTACAACTCCGTTTTTATCCTTGTAACCAGCTCCCATGCGGTATCGACGTCTGTGAACATTTCTAGCCATGGTTATGGTCTGCACAACAAATGGAACCCATGACAGGGTGCCATCCATGATCACATCTCGCCCTTCATTCAGTGCGGTTACAAGGAGGGATGATGCTGCATCAGTAGATGATTGGTGCACCTGCAAAATTCAATTATGTTGAAATGTTTTCTATTGTTTTTTATATACTGTGGAAAGCAACTGTTAGCCTCATCTTTGTGGTGATAAGCTGCATGTTTCAATTATCATTTTAGTTTTTTGCATGTATAAATTTTTAAACCAACATCCTCATTCCTTTCTTCTGCCAGTTATTTTGGCATAGGGGATGGTGGATTTGTTGGTTGGAAATCGTGTTTTCGTGTGGAGCGGCAGAAATTTATACCAGTTCTGCAGTTTGAAGCATATCATGGTGTCCTGTGGAGCTTAGGGCTTTGTAAATGACATCCGACTCTTTGAAGGCATCTGCTTCTATAACAACAGCATTCCCAGATGCTCCAATCCAGAATGGTCTGTTCCAGGAAGGTGGCAATCTTGATTCAGACGTATAGAAGTGTGATTTTTTTTATAAAAACTATGATTTTTAAGAACTTCTAGACTATGATTTACTCTTCTATGAAATGCAATTAAACCGATCTAATAGTTGGTAGTTTTCTTTCTAAGCTGATAATATGATGCGCTTACTCTTTGAGAATTTCCTTTAGTACAGTACTCTTGCCAGCCCCCATTCCACCACCCATGAAGAGGAGAACAGGACTTCTGTCTTTATGAGCCATCGGAACCATCACATCGGTACACTGTGAATCATCGAGAGATACGAGACCAATGGCTTTCATTTCTTCCACTAACGTGGTAAATACTCTAGCCACCTTCAGATTCTTTGTCACCCTTTCAAATCTCTGTTCTCTTTATCCCCATGAAACACAAGAACAAAAAAGTTTTACTGGAAATCTGCACATCTTCAACTTGAGAATGAATATGTCAAGTGTTCTTAATTATAAAGTGAATACAAAAGGTAATATTTATGTACACATACCTGGTGGCTGCCATGACTATGTGTCTAAGCTTCTTTTTTGGTTCTGATTCAGCACCAAGAACCTGAAATTTATCATAGTGTGGCAAAATTTATCTGATTCCTTGTATGATTTAAATGTCATTTATCTGCAAACTTGTGCGTGCACACACACACAAACACACACACGCACGCACAGAGACACATACCTGACTGATCATGTAGGAAGCATGTTTCCAGTGAAAAGCGAAATAACTAAGAATACACCTCTCAAACTCTTCTACCATCTTTATAAACAGGGAGTCTGCATCTGGTTCATTAGCAAAAAATGCGTATAATTCTTCCTCACACCCGTCCACTTTTCTTATGTAATCAGAAGCTAATTTACAGAGATTCGGGCATTCTTTTCTATCTACGAATCCCAGTTGCCTTGCTGCATAAGCACAAACGCACATCATGGTGAGAAAATCCGATATAGATCTATATGACACGAGGAATGTATGCTTCGAACGTGTGATCGCAAACACTAAAGGATCTTACAATTTACCTACGTAATGGGAGAATCTTTCGAGCTTCACAACCTGGCCAGTATTTGAAACCTTTATATGCGGGATGATCCGGTGATCTCTTATTTTCTTGAATCGATAATGCATCGCTGCTGCTATGATCAATCCCATGGACGAGGCTAAAATTATTTGTGTATATGTGGGATTCGAACTGATGATATGATCTGCTGAAAGGGGAAAAGATATTGCCATTATTTTCTGTATTTGATTCAATACAACCTTTTATTTTGTCGTCTGCACAACATATTATTCAAAACATGAAGAATGTACTCGTAAAGATTTCACCTTTCTGCATTTCTTGGCCGAGGAAGGAGAAGAAAGATGATTATCCTGTGGATTCGGGGATTTGCATGATTGCTGGTTTGTCGTTAAGGTTGTTTTGGCTTTGGGAAAAAACACGTGTTATGAAAACAAATAAGGGTGTGTTTGGTTGGAATTTATTGATTTTTTTTAAAGTTAACAAGTTAAATTATTCTTACATTATCAATATCCTGAATGAATTGGGTCCCTTATATTGGTTAGTGATTCAGCCTGCTGCATAATCAATAGGACCGGTTGTTAGGAGAAATAAAACAGAAGTTAGACCTCATGCTACGCATTATATCTAGAGCAAAGAGTGCACACATTCAGATATCTGAAAGAGTGAAAGAGTGCTGATATAATTTATTGTCTGAAGAATCCAGCTTCATAGGAATCTTGTGTATGTTAATCAACTAAGAAATACATAACGCAATTACATCACCACAATCATGAGAGGAGGGCAGGATAAATTCTAGAAACTTTGGAACCAGAAATGGAATCCGACATTCGTAAAACTGGAAATCATGAGCGGAGGTCTAGAAAATACAAGTATCAGATTAAAATTGGAAGATAGCATGTTAATGGCAGGGAAAGGGTATCAATTCATTGAAAAGTATAAAAAGGGGGCAGCCTTTGTATTATACAGCAATCTGGAAACAAAATAGTTTACAGTCACTTCAGTAAAGTGAAATTTTGTTTAGGATGATGACGACAGTAATACAATATAACTACTCTCAGTTCAAACTCCAGATAATTTACTATTTTTGGATATACAAATTTTATGGACCAATTTTACCAAATTCACATAAATACTGTGGCAGGATGAGTGGAATCGCAAAAGATTAAAATTCTCCTCTCCAGAAGTTAATAGAAAAACATTACTCAGTTTCAAGTACTTGTCAAAAGCCCTTTGTTCTTCAAGCGTTCATGAAAGCAAGGACTTCCCTCGTGGTCCAGGATCGAAAAAGATTGAGGTTCCCACATCAATTGCAAGATCCAACACAGACTTATTTTTACTCAATCTTATCAGGTTCTTGGAAGAAATTATCATATTATTTTTTACCTGAAAAAACCATGCCTTTGCTGAGGATCCACAAAAACCCAGCAAAGTGCAGTTTCATCATGGGTTGAACAAAGACTATCAGATAGATCATCTTCCTCAGCCATTTCAATCAGTCCGATTTCTTCGTCACAAAGTACATCTAAGAGGAAATGACCATATATTTCATCACCTACATGACCAATAGAGACAGTACAAAGTCCTAGTCTTGCTGAAGCTATGGCCATATTGCAATTGCCGCCAGCTTCCCATTATCTCTGCCAGTAGAATCATCAGTATTCATTGATTTCCCATTTAACAATTGGCACTACCAAATCAACCATGGATTTCCATTTTGAAGTAAAAAAGCTGCCTGAAAACTGATTTAATATCTTTTCTTTTTTCTAATGCCAAATTAACAAACAACATCCATAAACTCGATACAGTTAAAGTAGAATACGTGAAGGAAATGCAATAAAGAAAAAAAAACCTTATCAGGAGGTGATTTATATAGCTCTTCCATATAAGCTTTCCGTTCATCCAAAGGTTTCGAAGGCAATACAGGAACATTGAGCACAATATCAACGCAAAGGTTCCCAATCGTCGCCACATCAATGTCCTTCACTCCAATGGCTTTAATCTTCTCGTCTACCACCGTCCCATTGCCGAATCTCAAAGAATGACTCTGTGGCCGTTTGGGAACCGAAATCTTGACTCCCCTGCATTCCAATGAAGAACAACAATAGTAATTCCTCATCGTCAAAGAATTGGTGGATAATCTAGAGTTTTGAAGGGGGTTTGTGCACGGAAAGAAAATTCCACGGCTGGAGCTACAGGATATCAATGTGACGGGATAATGCATTCAAAAAAACGACCAGAAATGGAACTACGAGAAGGAAAACACGGAGGAGAGAAGAAATCTTCAATGGCGGACGATTGGAATTTCAATTGGAAACTGGTAAATCTTGAAGTGAAGGAGAAAGCATACGCTATAGTTAAAGATTCGGCTTTGGGAATCTGAGACCCAAAAAGTGGATAAAGTTAGTTAATATTCCCATGCCGTTGGATTATTAACCAATGGGAAATTGCGATTTTCGTTTCTGTACACTATATCAAAAAAAATAAAAAAAAAATAATTAACATTTTATAGAATAATGAAAATATATTTGTTATCATATATTAAATTTTTTTTGTATAAAATAAGATTCTTCTTACATTAAAATAATATAAATACTTTTACATTTCGATATATATATTTATTAATTTTATAATATATTGAATATTATTATACATAAAAATAGTAAATTTTTTTAAATCAAATTTAATTATTTAAACCTGATATAGAGATCTATGTATGTATTTCTTTAAAGATTACTCTTTTATTTTATTTTTATATACAAATTTTGAAAAAAAAAATTGAAATAAAGTTCAAACATAACATATTTTTAAAATAAAATAATTAAATACTCGAGGTTTATAAATATCGATCTTTTCAAATAACTTTATAATATTTAACAATTTGAGTTGTCAGTCCAAAGATTCATCTAATGCGCACCCCACGTCATAAAAAAACAAGTTTGAGTTAGATATAGGTTTTTAGCACATGTGATATCAATAGTATTCAAAATTTCTTGAATAATTTACTGTTTTTAGACATTTGGCTAAGAGCATTATTTTCATAAAAATTAGGTTTTTACAACTACCAATATGAGTAGGTCTCTTGTGAAACGGTCTCACGAATATTTATCTATGAAACAGATCAACCCTACTGATATTCACAATTAAAAATAATACTCTTAGCATAAAAAGTAATACTTTTTCATGGATAACCCAAATAAGAGATCCGTCTCACAAAATATGACCCGTGAGACCGTCTCACATAAATTTTTGTTGAGTCACATGTGTCCATATATCACCAAACATTCATTACAACAAATAAAATAATAAAAAAGTATTATTTCATTTCTCATTTTGTATAATTTACTATTATGTACAACATTGAACGCAAAAAAAATAAAATAAAAAATAAAAATAAAAATACATCACGTTGAAAGAATTAAAAATGGGGAATTAATATTGTGTATTAGAATAAATAAAAGAAATTTTATATTTTAAATAAGTTAAACTAGAAAAAATTGTCACTTGTCCAAATATTCAACATAAATAAGTTATGAGTGCCGTTTCGTTGTGAAAAAAATAAAATGGCGAATTAATCCCATCCATGCAGCCTCATTTGTTATCAGCTGCAACACCCGGCTTCACCATTTGCCTTGGAAATGTTGTAACGTTTTCGGGTAACCGTGGCGGTGGCGGAGGAGGAGAAAGTATCATGCGGCCGCGGGCAAAGTGTCGCTCGTTGATCGCGGCTGGCTTGCATGGGGGGCCGCCGGTACCCGGAATCCACGTGCAGCCATTCGGAGACGGAGGGTTTACATCAAGAAGATGGCGACGGTGCTGCAACGACGTATCCGACCGCCATAGTTCTTCTTCTTCGTCGAGAACTCGAGCGCCGTCGGTAGGTTTTACGGTGAGTAGGAGGAAAATCAATGCTAATAAGGTGGTTAAGATCAAATTCTGAGCAGTTTTCTTCATGATGGATGATGATTTCACAATATTTTTTTTATCTGATTTGAGCAATAAAAAAAATCAGAAAAACGAAAAATGTTGAAAATTGGATGTGATTTGAATGCAAAAGATGAAGGGTGGGGTGTGTGTATATATACAGCGGCTGCATGAAATTGTTGCACAGCAGTGTCTCTTTGAATCTTGACATATAATATAAATTTTGACTTGACTGATAAATGTTAGAAATTGAATTGGTCGTGAGGTGAGAATATACAAGGTTTATTCTAATTTAATAATTAATTTTAATAGAAACAGTTGACAATAATTACAAAAACTATGAACAAAATTAAAACCGAAATTGATAATAATTAAAAAAAAAATGTCTCAAGAGGAGGATTGTCCAAATTCATTTATAAAACTTCCAATAACTTAATCCAGACGATATGAGATATCTACGCAAAAAAAAAAGAATTATATATCTCTTGTTCATTTTTACATAATAAATTATTTTTAAGGAAAAAAACTATATTAAGATTGAGTTTTAAAATTAAAAAAAATTATATTACGATTTAATTTTAAAACAAATATTATTATTCAAAATGTTGCGTGCGTGACTTGTTAAACATGTAAGAATTTATGAAACACAAAATATTCAAAGGCGTATGCAAGAGAGTTGAAATTTGACTTCATTCCTTTGTCAATCCATTGTTTAATTTACTTTTAACTATTAAGTTTCAAAATTTTGAACCCATGTTGCATTTTTTTAGAACAAATTCAAATATTAAAAATTCAACAAACCCCTACGGTAAAATAATACTTGCGTGGGAGGTCTATTAATTAAATGATATTTAAAATTAATGTTAATTTGCAAAATATAGTTTATAATGAGTTATAATATATTATAATTATGATAATTTGTTTAATCATTTTCATATAGGGAGGATAAAAATACGAACTCGTCGCTCCAGAAATCCAATATACAATCACGCTCCTAGGAGTCTGGATCGAAACATAATAGAAATAGGGATGTAAACGAGTCGAGCCGAACTCTTGAATGTTTGAGTTTGACTTGTTTATAATCGATCTGCACTCGAACTTTATTTAACGAATATATTTATTGCTCACGAGCTTTTATCCAGCCTAAATGAGCTTAATAAATATAAATTTGAATATTCATTAAAAACTAAATTATATTTTTAGATAAAAATATTATATTTTTATTAAAAATTTGTACTTTTATTCTAATAAATAATGTAATAGATTTTACATTTTACATGTAAAAATATAGTAAAATCTATAAATTAAAAATCAAAAAAATATTGAGTTTGATTCGTTTAACTTAACGAACATCATTATACGATCTCAAATGAGCTTTTCTCAAATATTACATCTCTAAATTAAACAGAATTATGTAGTAAATTTGATTCTGCGCACATGTTCTTGCCAAAAAAAATATGCGAGTTTTAACAAGTGTACGTATTGGGATAGTTTGCCTTCCTCATCACTCAAACCAGAGATTAATTATTATTTTTTAGTTTTTATTATGCTTGAATTCATGTTGTTTTTTCTACGACACGTTGGGTTGACCAGCTGCAACAAATTAAATACTCGTATATTTATTTGACTGGACCATGTTTTAGGAAATTCTCGCCCAAGAAATGACGTGATCACTCACATATATTTATTAATTTCCGTATTTTTACAATAATAGTTAATATATAACATTTTGTGTGCGTTTCTTTCGCATATGAATGTGTAGAGGCAGACTGCATGGACCGGAAGGTTGGGTGGTTCGACCATAGCTCGTGATATGGCGAAAACTCGAGCTCGAGTCATGTATATCTTATGTGTTTCATTATTATGTCACTCTCTGATCAGTTACCTTATATTGACAAATCATATGTGATCTACCTATTGAGGCCATTTTGCATCATATCTAAGGGATTCCTCAGTTCGGGCCGAAATTATCGTTCCGGCTTTCCTGAGAAATCTTGATCTTTTGAGAAATCCGACGAGAGTAGAATGAATTATGAGTAATAACAGTTTCCCAAATCTTCTTTCTGGTGGTGATATGTAAGAATGTGGCACATTTTTAATGTTGTGCTTGTCTGAAATGAGCTTCTCCGTGATGGAAGAACTCGAGTAACCAGCGAAATTGTGCAAAATGCAAATACAGAATAAGCAAATCAAACATTGAAATTGAACAATACATAAGCTCAAGGACAACGGCTGTTCCACTGTCAAAAATACAGATTGTCGTGATTAAATAAATTTAAAATACTAGGCCGATCTTTATCGTTTTGCAGGATGCTACTTGGGGTTTTGGCGGATGCCCCTTCTGCTCCGAACCATTCCCCTACAATTTAAAAGGCAGCTTATTTAGTCCTAGCATGCAGTTGGATGGAAATATTCTTCACATTACCGATCATCCATCTTTGCATCAACCATTTAAAAAACGTAGTCTAGGAGACAATTCAAAGCTCTGATGACCGGTTGGCGTACTCCTGAACCAATGCTCCAAAGAGTGAAGGCCTTTCAAGCAAGTTAGACGGCCTGTCAAATTCTTTTGCTCTTCCTGTTTGGATAGCCAAGAAAGAATCATACTTCAGATGTACATGGAATAGTTGCATTCATTTTAATGTGTCGAGTTATTTAATGAAGGAAGGAATATGAACGAGGAAGTCACCTGCATCTATTACCAGAACTCTGTCACAGTCCATCACTGTTGGAATTCTGTGTGCAATGCTGATGATGGTGCAGGATTTGAAGTCCTCCCGGATTACTTTTTGAATCACTCCGTCTGTATATGAATCGACCGATGCAGTTGCTTCGTCCATGAAGAGAAGCCGGCTTCTTTTTAGCATCACCCTTCCTAAGCATAGGAGCTGCCTTTGCCCCACGCTCCAGTTTTCTCCGTTATCGACAACTATAAAACACGGTGTAATAGTTGAGCATTTTGAGTTACTGCTCTACTATCATTTCAAATAGCCAAAGAGTTGCATTGTCCTACTGTGAAAAATAAACAGTGAAGCATGTAGAATAGTATAACATACCAGCAGAATCAAGTTTCTCTGGCTTTTCAGAAACCACTTCCTTGAGTTGACACCGCTCTAAGCTCTTCAAAAAGAGTCCACGGATCAGATAATAAGCGTCCAATATGCGAAAGAAAACAGAGGTAAGAAGAAGAGCACATCCCTTTGTTCTCTAGTAAAAGAACAGTTAAATTGCAGTTCATAACGTTTCAGAATGAAGACTTTGGAATTTTAATCGCCAGATTACCTTCCATATTTCATCATCCGAATAAGACTCAGTGGGGTCAATGTTTCTTCTCACCGTTCCTTCAAAAAGAACAGGCTCTTGAGGTATGATGCCGAAACGAGACCTAAGATCATGAAGCCCCAATGCGGAAATGTCAATGTCATCAATGATTATTCTTCCATCTGATGGCTCCACCAATCTGAATAAAACCTGGATCAGCGTCGATTTCCCACCGCCTGTACGTCCAACAACACCTATCTTCTCACCCCCTCCAATGCTTAGTGTAATTCCTTTAAGGACTAATGGAGTATCCGGACGGTACCTGACCTGTTTATCAATAATTGTATCAAAAAAATGTCAGATAAAGCTAGTTTGATGAGTTCATGGTTGTCTCAATTTCTTGTGGCATGCTGAAAAAATTGACGAGGATCATCGATATTATAAAAATTAATCCTCATTAGTATCTTTACCTGCAAGTTTTTCAGCTCGATATTGCCACGAATCGGCCAATTCGGTGGAGGAAAAACGTCCTTTCTCCTCCATTCTGCTTCTGATGGTATGACTGTGAACTGTTTTATCCTCTCAACTGAAACCATCTTGTTTTCCAGAAAGCAACTCAAGTACACAGCCCAGTAGAGCACTGAATTAAGCGATAACCCATACGAAAGGGATAAACCGACGTTCCCTGCAAAGGCATGTCATTGCATAATGCGTTAAAAGATCTCACTTTTTGTACTTTGCAAGGATGAATAGTTATCTGATACCAAGTTGCATTGTCATGAAACTTGAGGTATGCGACATACCTGGATCAATTAAATTGCTAGGTAAAAATATCATAAACAGTACAGACACGCAGAGAACGAAACATCCAATAAGTTCTAAACGAAATCCCAGCCACTCATTGGATCCATTATTGTGGAAATCCATGCGCAGATTTGAATTTACGCGATTAATGTTATCCTCAATAAATCTTTCCTGCTTACTGAAACAACGGATTGTCATCACTCCTGATATACTCTCTGAGAAATGATGAATGACAGGAGCCTTTGTAATAGAGTCCAGTCGAGTCAATTCCCGGGATGTAGAAAGGTAATACCCCTGGAAACGGAAGCCCAACAGAGAAAAGTTCACTCATATGCAAATGATTTGTGATTGGATCAGCTTGAACAAATAAGACGACGAAGAAGAAATTCGAGCATAGGGATAAAGACTTACCCTGTACCATATATTTAGCCAACCAAGTGGAATCAAAAGGATTGTAGTTGGCCAAGCATATTGACAAGTTATGATGATGATAGTAAGAAGTGAAGTATACCCTGAAACTGCGAGACTAAGAAAGAAAGGGATTATAATATCGACGTTGGTCTGATCAGTTGAAGCCTGCACACATAGAAAGCTAGGAGGGATTATATTTTGATACAAAAATCTTCAGATGTCTAATTTTCACAATGAAAAGCTGTTATAGGAAGATCTACCCGTGTTAGAATTCGTCCAGAAGGTGTAGTATCAAAGAATGACATAGGAGCATGCAAGATGCTATGAAGAATTTGTTTGAAGAATTTTTTAGCAGTCTTTAATCCCATGACTGCAAACAAAGTTCCTCTTACCGCAACCAGTACAAAGGCAAGGGCAGCAATGGCAGCATATATTTCAATGAACAGAATAGGGTCGAATGACGCTGAACGTTTTTCTGAAGTTTCATAGGCCAACCAGTAGTCATTTGACATCAAAGACCCTTGCCAAGCAAGATTAAAGACTAATGTAGCAACTACTCCTATCCATCCAAAAGACTCGGTGCAATATAACTTATAAACATGCAAACTTATTTTCCCGGTTGCTCGCTCTTCGTCCTTGACAAGCCTTGAACTTCCCCCATTCAACTCAGACCTTTCTTGGGAATCAACTTCACCATTTTCTTCTCCTAACTTAGATGATCTTTGACTAGATAATTTCGGGGAAGCTTTGTTCTCTGAGATTGTCTCCGCCTCTACAAATTCCATCGATTCTTCATGGGCTGTTACTAAAGCTTTGAAATCCATGCCCATTTTCAGGAGTTCATTGTATTTTCCAGATTGAACAATCATCCCGTCCCTCATGACCTGGATTGAAGAAGCCACCATCAAGTACACTCTATGCCAAAATAAAACGAATAGATCCACAGCTCGAAAATTGATGTCATTAAGATGTTGGAAGTTGAAGGCATTCGTACATACCAAAATTTGATCAACATTGTTCAAGAAGTCCACTTGGTGGGTAACAAGTATAATGGTCTTATCTTTGAGGGTTCCTCTCACACATTCCTGCAAAAGAGCAATCCAATGATTCGACTCCTTGTAATAAGAAATATTTCCACATATATAGAGGTGACAATAATATGAAAATCGAATGAAATTTAAAAATATATGTGAATGAGATAGTCGATTCTTCTTGATAAGACAAGACATCAGCACCTTGAATATGTCTGATCCAGTGTGTGCATCTACAGCACTAAACACATCATCAAGTAAATAAATGTCACAATCCTGATAAACAGCTCTTGCAAGTTGAATTCGTTGTTTCTGGCCGCCACTTAAATTGATACCACGTTCTCCGATTTCGGTTTGGTCGCCAAACTCCATTATTTCCAAGTCTTTCTCCAAGCAGCACACCCTAATAGTTTCCTTGTATCTCTTTTCATTCTTCGGCAAACCAAAAAGTATATTTTCTTGTACTGTACCACTTTGGATCCATGACGTTTGGGCGACATAGGCTGTGGAACCACATACTCTGATCTGTGATGCAGAAAAAACAGTTAATAGTTAGTTCATAAGAGTCGGATGGTATAAGTTGAAAAAGTAATTCAAATGAGATCCTCAAAAGAGTTAAAAGTGGTGCATCAAGAAAATAATATCCACTAAACATAAGAATTGAAAATTGCACCTTTCCTGAGAGTTTGTTCATCTCGCCAAGAATCGCCGCCAGAAGGGAAGACTTCCCAGATCCCACAGTACCAACAATTGCAACAAGCTCCCATTTTCTGATCTCAAAATTTAAGTTCTTCACTATTTCTTTCCCACTATTATCGTCCCAGTTAAACGACCCGTTTTTTACCTCCACACCAATGTCCCCTCCACAATCTTGAACCCTCTGAACTGATTTATCTTTCAACTCCTTGCTGGTCAGGAACTTATCCAGTCGTTCAAAAGAGATTATTGCCTGTGAAACGGCAATCATCGATTGCGGGAAGGACCTAATCGGCTCCTGCAACATCTTTAAGAGCGAGGTTGCAGTAAAGACTGTGCCCACGGTAAGTTGAACCCCGGAAAGAATAGCACATCCAAAGGCAATCGTGGCAAGAAAAGGCAGCGCACTCCATAGCACAACGACATTCGCAGTTATGCAAAACATAAATTTTGACAGCCATTCATATTCTTTTTCACGAAATGAGAGGATTTTTTGGTTAAAGTATTCTTCCCATGCCTGGAACTTTATCACCCTCATGTAGTTGAGTATCTCATTTGTTGCCTTCATTCTCGAATCGCGGTTCATCATAATGTTAAATTGGAATCTGTTGTTTTTTCGGGTACCATACAACACAAACATGGTTAATAATGCAGTTCCACCTAGTACATAAAATGTTGAGGCGCCCAAGTACTGATAAAGGATAACTAAGGCCACAGTGATTTGCAACGGCATAAGCCACAAGTTGTTTAAGTGCAACATCATATCCGAGAGCTGCTGTGCATCCACCGCCATGTAGTTGACCATTTGTCCAACTCCATGAGCTTGTCTAGCCGAGCCCGAAAGCCTCAACCCCTTCTTGTACAAAGCAGTAATGAGTGTGGATCGAATAAGCATCCCCAGTTTTTGAGTATTGAAGTTGAACTGGTGTGAGCTCAAAACTTCAACGAATTTCGCAATCAATAGAATCATTACTAGGTAGTATCCTTCATAGGGAGAACTTCTATCTCCAGATGTAAAATCAACAAACCGTTGTATAAGTGTCGGCCCAACATACATCACACTGAGCCTTAAGATTGCAAGAAACGAAGTGAAGGCGATTTGCTTCCAAAAGCATCTAACCAGCGTTTTCACCACAGGATGCTTCGAGTTCTCTACAGGCTTAGGCCAATTCTGTGTGAAAAGCTCGGCTAATACTTCGGCTCGGTGTTCCGGTGAAAGTGCTGGAACATCATCTATCTCGAGGGTAGATTTGTAACCTTTCTTTAGAAGGGGATTCAACCAAATCCAAAAGGCTTTGGACATAATAGAGGCCGAAGCATACCCAGTCACTTGAGATTTGTTCAAAAGGGGTTCGTATGGTTTGTTATCTGAATCCATAATTGGTTCAAAGTCCCTTAGCACCGCAATCCAGAGGACCCTTTAATTCCAGCAACAAGAAGAACTGACAAAAAAAAAACAATAACCTTTTTCGTGAAAATAGATAAAATGTAAGAGGCCTGAAGTAAAGAACAAAGCTACAACGACATTCAACAATCCAGTATATTTGGAATCCAGACTTTCTACCAGAAGCTATAATGCATAAAACAGTGATTTCAAACAGTAATAATGCATAAAACAGTTGAAGAAACTGCTTTTGGACTTCAAACACAAACATGACAACCAAGAACAAGATGTCCAAAGAAGATACAAAGTGTTCTTTGTGGGCAGGGAGCAAGAAAACTGAACCTTAGACATTGAACAACAGAAGAGACAGTGATGTAATATTCCGACAACCGAACTGCAGAACTGGAGGATGAAAGTGTGGCAATCCGATAAAAGATGACATTTTTGCTCAGAACTTCAAAAATCAAGCCAAGAAATGAACCGGGATTTCCTCTTTGATCCTCCCTGTTCTGGAACACCAGTCTATATATCCCCTGCTTCTGGAGAAAGAAGCACCAGCTCGTGTACCGCCGCAAATAGTTGCGGCCCCAGAAAAAGTTGGCCTAATTAATTCCGGCAACAGATTGCAAATCCTTGTAAACCGAATATATTAGTTAAAAATTTGCTGCATTAAAGGTAATAAACAGAAGAAGCCGAAAAAACCAGTAATAAAGATGGAACCATCTCAATCAAACAACGATCTAATAGAAAACGAATCGAAGATCAGTAAAGGCATGCAATGCCTCCTCGATAAACTTAAAGGTGGAATGAATGCATGACGTCAATTTGCAACCGACTAAAGCAAAAGAGATCATTGAATACAAAAACAGAGAGTGATCAAGAATATGAACATAGAGGAGGACCACTTCCGCTTGAAAAAAACAAAAAAATAAAGAAAGATTCATGCAAAAGATGAACGAGTAGGCGCAAGAAGGAAGAACCAGTATCTAGCATGGCGATTGGAGTCTATGTAGCAGCAGTTCACGATGAAATTTTTAGAATCTAAAAAATATCTCTCTTTCTTTATTTAGCTCCTCCTTTTTTTTTTGTTTGAATATTAAATTTATGTAAAATAATCTAAAAAAAAAATACTGAAATCAGAAAATTTTAAATTTCAATTGTTTATTATCAATAATAATTATTAAAAAAAATCGATGGATATCCACGTTACAATTATTTCCGATTGCCATTATTAAATACTAGCATGTGAAACAGCTTCGACGGCAGACATTTTGAATCAATCAAATATTTATTTAATATAATTGACCAGGTATTTTGTGCTTTTCTAATTCAATAAAAAAAAGTTGTGATTATTTTATTAATCTGGCTTAAATAATAGAAGGAAGTTATTGTATATTTTATCAAATTCTTTAATTATGACTAAATATAAATAATTTCCTCTATATAATATAATAATAATGTGCTTGTAGTATTTTATATAATAAATTTCTGTTTTTATTCTGTCGGATAAATTATTATATAATAAATTTGTTTCATTTTATGGAAAAATAACTTTTAATAAATAAGAAAAATGTCATAATAAGTAACATTTTTAAATATACGAGCGTACGTAAAAAAATATTTTCTAAATTTCATGCTATGCTTTTATTTTTATTCAAAAGAATTTTATTAAATTGTCTCCCTCATATTCGGATCCTATCCTGACTCGCATATATTTCTCCCCCGTTATAATATATTGATCTTAACCCTATAAAAAAATATAATATAAATACATTATATATATACATGCATGTATCTATATTTCTAAATTTATTCTCGTCATGAATAGGTATCTTGTGAGACGGTCCTATAAAATAGATTTAATATTTATTTTATAAAATTTATTCGTGAAATGATCTCACGAGAGTTTAGAGTGTGATTCCATTACACGACAATTCACAACGGATTAAATCCGTTCCGACCCAAACTGTATATATTCTAGAGATTAACAAATAGTTAGATTTATTATATATCTGACATATACAAAAATACTTTTATTATATTATTATTATAATTATTATTATTTTACAAGATTTACATTATAACATATCGGGCTAATAATATTTATCACACATATGTAAATATCTAAGGTTTATTAAAATCTTATAATACAGTAGAACTATTTGATTTATAATTATGACGCACTTCTCCATCTCAATTGAAATTGTTATGGTCACCAAGTGTTCGAAAAACTAGATTATGATTGATAAATATGATTAGGACGCAAATTAATTAGCTACTCAAAAATATATTTTCCATTTGTATTTAAAATTATTGAATTTGGAGTCAAACTCAAAATTTTTCCCAAGTCGAATTCGATCGAGCCCAAATTATTTTATCTGATATAGTTCATTATCATATCGTGACCTTTAATATTTTATTACAATAATTGATTATATATAAATGAATATATGTTAAGACTTTCGAATATTTGATTTCGACCAACATTCGAATATCTCACAAAATATCCGAATATTTCAAGCTTAACTCGAACTCGAGAAAATATTTTAAACTATTATGAGCTTGAATATATCATATATGATCAAACGTTTGCGTTTTACTAAAAAATCATGACCGATAATAACTGTACAACTCAAATATTTTAAACTATATATAAGCACGAGTTTTGAACCTTAAAATTTTTCTTATGTTCGACTTGATTCGATTTGCAAACTCGAGGTAATAACTAGAAAATGAAAGAAAACGGAAATTTGTAATGTTTAGTTCTAATTTGCGAAAGACAAAAAGATGGACACTGGACAGCCGATGAAAACGATTAGGTCTTGTACTTTTGTAACTAAGCTACCAAAATAAAAGTGAGGGGGTGTTTGGTAAAATGTCTGGTGAAATTTTTATTATTTCTAAAATAATATTATACTATGTTGTTTGAAGTAGATAGTATACATCATTTGATAAAATAATACTAAACATATTTTTTAATCTCTCGTGATTATTATGATTGAAAAATATGTTAAAATATGTAATAAATAAATAGATATGTTATAATGGATTTTATACTAGAAAGATTCGTTAAATTTTCAACGATTTAATAACGTAAGAAGAAATTATTAATTATGTTTTTTATGACGTGAGAACTCGCGGCCGTTATCCTCCGATGTGCATTGTGTAAACTATCGGGTCAACACAATAGCTTGCAAATCATGCTAACCAAGTAAACTACATTGAGTAAGTCTTGTGTGTTAGTCCTACCCAAGAACATGTGGTAAAAGAAATCGAAATTATAATCATTAGTCAAACACTTATCTAATCTATCAACTCGGATATCTCGTGTGACAACTCAGAAAGAAATTATTAAATCTTGATCAAATTGATGATTTGGCGTATCGGATATACCAAATGATACTTTGGCTTGGCTGTAAAATGAATGTTGGAACCCCTGCAATTTTTATTCAATATATTTAAAGTTCAATCAAGGTAGGAATACCTAACATTTATTTTATATTACATACAAAATACGATATGTTTTTCCCAACTGATCGTCATATGGAGTAAAACATTGATGTACAAGAATTATCGTTAAAAAAAAGAGGCGTTAGCAATTTAACCATCGCTCAAACGTTGCTAATGGTTTTTGAAACCGTTTTCAAATTCAAGTCGGTAGTGAAGTCCATCATCGCTATTTTAGTAACAATACGTAGAAACAAAATTGTTACTATTAGTGATGGTTTTTGCCAAATCGTTGCTAATTTGATAATAGTTTGTTAAAACTCGTCACTAATCTGACCCAGTATAATATGTACCGGTCTAGTTTGCAACGGTTTTAATCAATCCTTTTTTAACCAATCCGTTGTTGGTTTAGAGTATGAACATGTGCAACTATAAATTTTTTAGGTGTTTGTTAGAAAATATATATAAAATAGGTAGTGATTGTTGATAGTTATACTGTATTTAAAGAGTTAGAGATTCTTAGCGGTCCGAATAATTGATTTTTTAATTAAAAAAAAACCTATAAACTTAGAAATTTAATCTTTTAAAAAATACTTCCATCAACTTAGAAAAGTAATCTTTTTTTTCCATTTAACAAAAAACAACATAAAAATCTATTTTAATAAATTTATAACTTACATAACTATCATACCTCATTAACTTTTCAAATTAAATTCAGATACACATTATCTATACAAATTACAAATATGTTTAATATAGTTCCATTATAGTTTTTCATAAAACAAAAATAAAGAATTATCCACACAATGACACTAGTTTTAAAAAAATATGAAAATTTTATAAGGATATTTTGGAAAACAAAATTTAATATTATATGCATGAAAACTAAATAATATGTCCTTATGTAATAATATAATATAATAAAATATAAAACAATATAATTTTACAAGGGGCTTGAAAATCATAAGGCCCATGTATGATATCACCTAAGGCCCATAAATCATAAGGCCCATAAATCATAAGGCCCATGTATAATATCACCTTAAGGCCCATGTATAATATTTCCTTCTCGCTCGCTTTTCAAGTAAACCTCTGTACTTTGAGGGTTTAAAGCGAGGCTTAGTGCTTTTGTGGCTAGGGTTTCGTGTCTCTGCTCTTCTGCGGATCAAATTCGAAGATGAGGTATTATTTTACCTCACTGTGGTTTAGGGTTCCATATCCTTGTTCTTTTTTCTAGTTTCGCATTATCGTTCAGTAAAATCTCAGAAGGTTAGCATAGATTATCGAGGAATTATGAGAAAGTGGATATGCAATGAAGCTGATTTGGGGAAAAGATTGAGTTTTGTTTGGGAGTAGCAGCATTTTTTTAGAAATTGTGATTCATGTATTGAAACTAATCCAACATCAGAGGTGTATGAGCCTAAGTTAACGAGTAATTGTTATCTTTTTGTATTTTAGTGTTTGCTACTGTTTCTGTAGGAATTTTCTGCTTTCTGGTGGTGCGTTTTGCGTACGGGCCTTGCCATGTGTAGACTCTGCATATATTTTACTATAGAAGATTGAATTTATATTAACGATGGGAACTGATTGCAGGATCTGTCTTTTGGTCTTAGTTTAAAGAAACTCGAGAAGAGATAAAAATGCAATCGGTTTATTGCAATGAACGTCGAACACAAACATTTATTTATGTATTTTTTAACCTGTCCATTGACAATCTTCTTGCTCTACAATATAGTTAAATATTGAAGTGTTTTGAGGATTTTTTTTTCTGCAGTCATAGAAAATTGGCTAGTAGTTAATGAGACACTAATACATGTATCTTGTAGCCGACATCCCGAAGTTAAGTGGGCTGAAAGGGAGGACAAGGTATATCTGACAGTGCAGTTGTCGGATGCTAAAAATCCAAAGGTCAACCTTGATCCAGAAGGGGTTTTTACTTTTTCCGCTTCTGCTGGGACAGACAACAATCTCTATGAACTCAAACTTGATCTTCTTGACAGAGTTAATGTAGAGGTGAAGTTTAACTGTTATTTTGCACTGACCGTTGTTGTATAATTTTTATGCATTGGGAGTTTTTCTCTTGTATTGATCTTGGCTTCTTAAGTACTAAGACAAGTATAGAACTCTAGTCCTTTGTCTGCAGTATTTGAATTCACTCTTTAATCGTTTTGGGCCAAGCACTCAACCTATGGTTTTCTTTAAAATATCTCAGTATGTCTTTTCCATAGAAATGCTAGCAAATTGGCGTGATATAACATTTTAATTTGTCTGTGAGTCTTAATTAGTGTTGTTAAGGATGTAGCTTCAATCGTTACTGCTGCTCGATTAATAAATCTCGCCAAAGCCTTAAGTTTTTGAATATTCTTTCTTCACTTGTTCCATTTTTCAGGAGAGTAAAATTAACACTGGGGTGAGAAGTATTTTCTGTGTTATAGAAAAAGCAGAGGCAAAATGGTGGAAGAAATTATTGCGTGGAGGTGAAAAGGTGCCTCACTATGTGAAAGTAGATTGGGATAAATGGGTTGATGAAGATGATGACAGTGGTATGTTTTATATTTTTTTACATATGTTTTTTTCATTTTTTGATGACTTTCGCTAGAGATTATTTAGACTCATGATTGATTAGGTGGGCCTGCGGATTTGGACATGGGTGGTATGGATTTCTCGGTAAGCTTTTTCATTTTTTTGTCCTGATTCTGGATGTTTGCGGTTACAGACATTTAACGGTTATTTTGCCTCAACATATTATGCAGAAATTTGGAGACATGGGTGGCTTAGGAGGCATGGGTGGCCTGGGGGACATGGGTGGCCTGGGAGACATGAGTGGCCTAGGAGATGATCCCATTGGAGATGACTCTGAGGATAGTGATGATGAAGGTACTTCTGCATTTTCAATTTGGTCCATGTCCGAAAGAGGCGTTTTGGAATTCTTTCGCACCCTGTTAAATTGGTTGGCCTTTTTTGTAAATAAAAACAGATTCATCACGGTGATACATATTCCTGGTTTTTGTTATATCTGCACACACACAAGGCAGACATTAATTGCATGTAGCATGGAAATGTTGCTGAAGAAGAGAATTAAATTACTGTATCGTTTTTCTGGATCACAAAAGATTTGGCTGCGAGTGTGCTTAACTGTTAACAATGTTACAGAGAGGGCTGCTTTGCTACAGTGATGTTTAAATTTGGGAGCACCGTACCACAGGGCCAAATGGTTTTTGGAAACAGTGATTTTAACTTCAAAATTTCTTCATCTTTTGTATTGTTTTCTGTTTTTTCCGCCTTTAGACATGCATGAACCCAGGATTTGTTTAACAACCATAGGGTTCTAGGATAGTTTGATCTATATGTTTCGCTAGTAATAAATCTATTGTTATCATCCAATTTCTTGGCAGAGCAAATCAAGATGCCAGAAGGAAAGGCTCATGACAAGAAGGCAGAGGGAGAATCAACCAAAGACAGCTGAATGTTTGCCAGTCTAATGTCTGTAACTTAGAGAGCCTATGCTATCTTCTGGAGTTGTTTCTTAGCGACAAAAGCGTGCTTTATATGGCATAATGTTTCTCTTTTTGCTTGATTTATTTAGCTCCCGAATCACTATACGTTTGTGGTTTGTACCATCTTGGCTGAACGACTATATTTATCCAATCATGGTGTTGTGCTTTTAGCTAATTCAAGTCCATCCTCGAGGAATCATATGGATATGAAAATACCAAAGCATTGTTAATTCTAGAAACTGATTCTGAATGAAATGCATGGAATAATTTACATGATTTGTGTTTTGGATCTATTGGTATTTCCTTTTCTTCAGGGATTTAGTGCTGCAGACACCAAATTCACACCATGTTTTGAGACGCGTGGCAAATGAAATGGTATCGTCTAATCTATAATAATGTTTGAGTTGTACTCACCATAGAAACCAGTGTTATTCATAATTGTCAAAAAAAAAATAAACTGTAATCGATCATTAATTATAATTTCATCCATATTATTAATCAAACGAAACATAGTATTTATCTGTTACTGATCCAAAGTAAGCGCAAATCTTAAGCAACCTTTATGCCTTGGAATTGGTCGGGGTGAAGACAACATCCTAACAAAACATGGCCTAAGATTTTTGGGTTACTGGTGTGTTTACACTTTACATGCACAAAAATATGTCACACAGGCTGAGAATCAACAATTACAAAAACCAAAGAATCCCGCTCAAATTTAGGCGACGACTACGCTGATAAATTAACAGAACACCACAATGCAAGGTACCTATGAAGAAAGAGACTATTTACAGTTCTTAGTGTCGAATCATTGCGGACAATAACAAGGAGACTTGAGGACTGCCAAATGTCTTAATATCTGTGCATTGTTTATCATCACTTTCATCTCACGACAAGATTCTCCTCGTTAAGTTTCTCTACTGTGTTAACCGTACACACAGCTTGATTTGACGAAATAAAGAATTGTTTATCCTAACCTCGACATTTTATGATGTCTTTTACTCCGGAATGGGCGAAAACCCAGGCAGCGGCACGGTGGGTCTTGATTTGTTTAGCCTTCGCCAAAACCGATCCTTAGATTCGTTTTCGGGTACAAACTTTAAACATTTTTTGAATGCAAGAAGTGCACAAAACATAAAAAGTACCGCATAAATTCTTAAAACTACGTTTAGAACTAAATCATATCAAAATTTAGACAATTACAAAAGCCACTAATTTTCCCGAAGGGAAAGAAATGGTTGGCAAGTAGATATACATGTCTCTCTATATGAAGTAGCTAAGCGATAGCTTCTTTCTTGATTCGCCTTCTCCATACTGCTCGTTCCACTGTAGGAGCTCGTTCATGTTTCGCGACTCCGACGAAACACTTGCACGTACCTACATTTTGATGACAAATACCAACATACTTTTCAGTTCCTTAAAGCTGAAACGATAGGGGTTTATGACTATGAGCTACTAAATTATTGTGCAGATGACTTGAATTTGTAAGTCATGGATGGGCATTTAGTGGAAGTGAATATCACCAACTGCATTTGGTAAGCAGTATGATCCATGAACGAGTAAAGTTAGACGATGCCCCAACATTCCCTGCTTTTGATGAATATACCTGATCATGTGCAACTTTAAAATCATTCATACTCAGGGGACGGATATCCGAGCTGCTATGCAAGGCAGGCAACGGCCTGTTCTCTGCTTGCGCCAACACTTTCTCCTACATTATTTCATATCGGTTTTGACACATTAGATTGAACATGAAGCCCGAATATTGGTATAGACTTGTAACTTGAACAAAAGTGAAAATATCCCGGAAAGCTTCACGAGGACAAAGAGGGCGCAAACCTTCTTCTCCTGCTCCAAAATTTCTCTAATGGGCCGATATGCAGCCATTACACATAGATTCTGGGAAAAGATTATGAAAATTAAGAAAGCTTTTTAGTAATATATAGAACAGCAATCATTAATAAAATTGTAGGTTTAAAAAAAAATCCAGAAGTTCCATGATATACAGTGGTGCACCGACCTTTAAATCACTTCCCGAACACCCTTCTGTCATTTTAGCAACTGCTTCGATATCAACTGTTGGATCCAACTCTTCCCTGGCTAACATCACCCGTAATATCTTTTCTCGGCTCTGAGAATCTGGCAAGTTGACCATCAGCCTGCACAACAAATTGAGAGTTAAAGTCGCTGTTTGTGTAAGTACATCAAGAACAGCTTTCATTATGGCTTGGTAAAACACTAAAAGATTTCTGCAGAGGTTAAAAAACAAAAGGACCTCCGTGGGAGCCTCCTAATTACAGCCTCGTCAAGATCAAAAGGTCTATTTGTGGCGGCAAGCACTAACACTCGCTCTTTCTCCTTTGTGCGTAAACCATCCCAGTTCACCATAAATTCGTTCTTCATCACGCGCATTGCTTCATGCTCTCCAGGTTTTTCACGTCTGCATAGCATGCTGTCAGCCTACAATAACACATAGAAGCGAGAAGCTAAAAAGTTGAGTGACAAGGAGAAAAATAAAAAGAAATGCCGGTGAGTTATACCAACCTCATCCACAAAAACGACACTAGGGGAAATTTTGCTAGCCAACGTGAAGACTGCTTTCGCATATTTCTCTGCTTCACCGAACCACTAGTCTCAAAAATAGAACATGTTGATCATCAAAACAAAAAAAAAACATGGGCAAGCAAGATTAAAACTCAAGTGCAAACAATAATGTACTTTTGACGTGATGCTTGACATTGATATGTTGATGAAGTTTGCACCAGCTTCAGTCGCAACAGCTTTTGCTAGCATTGTTTTACCAGTGCCAGGCGGTCCAAATAGCAATATTCCCTTACATGGCTGCCAAAGTAACAGTTGAGGATTGACTAAACTTCTAAAGATGCACCATAGTACAATTCAATTACCTTTGTCAACTGTCCTTTGCTGAACAATTCTGGCCTTTGAAGGGGCAACATCACCAATCCTTTCAAAGTCTCTTTCACATTTTCCAATGCCCCGATGTCATCAAAAGTAACACCAATATCACCAGGTGGGATAACCTCACTGAGGATTCTCTTCTCAAATTCATTTTCAGTAACCACATCCTGAAACTAAAGCAGACATTCTCCTTCCCAGGTTGTATGAAACAATCGGAAACTATCAAGTAAATTATTTTATTAGTTATAGAGGGGCAGCAATGTTCACCTTAGAAGACTTTTTCAGACTCTTGTTTTCATTTTGAAAACCCAGCAGAATGTTGAGCCCATAACTGATACTGCAATATAAAGCAAAAAGCAAAAAATTAAGAGCCCAAACCAAAACTAGCTAGCTGATTTTCTTTTCTTACATCTCCAGTTATTCTGATTTTCGGTCGTATAACAAGTGTTAAACTCTAGGCAAAAAAAATTACCTTTCACTTGAAATAACAAGTTTTGACTCTTTGTAAGAAACCTCTGAACAATGCATTAAGTAATGACATAGAGCCCAGCCAGTCATTTTCTGAACACCTGTCAACATCAACTCAATAATTTTAACAAATGAATTTAAGTACATGGCGTCTCTCATTTGAAGCTTTAAGTAGTGTGATATCAACTGACTTTCAATAGTCAACGCTTCGTCTTTAATGCTCAAAGTTTCCAAATCAGGGCATACGAGACCAACTCGACTTAGAACCTGAATTCACACAAGAAACAGAATAAGAGACTCAATGTGTGATGTCCACATAGATAACAAGTTTATCCATAGATTAAAATCAGATGGCAAATAATTCAGTCATATACAACAAAAGATTGGGAGAGAATTATTAAAGTTGTGTAATAATTATCAATCTACATTTTACTAAAGAGTGTCGTCGTTATCACCACCCCAGAGTTGCACTTTAAATAACGAAATAGAATAACATAACCTACTCCCAGCCAATTGTGAATCAAACAAAATTATAAACTAATGCCATGTTGATTTATACAAAAAATAAAGATATGGATCACTCCATGGGTTCTTGGAGCATTTTAGACTCTCATATAAATTAAGTAAAGGGAGTAGCCAAGAAAAGGGCACGGTAAACAGAGGTGACTCACGGAGCGAATGCTACCAATATTTGACTGTGATTTCATTATTTCAATGTCTCGATCCAACTGGTTTTTCCAGTCTGATAGTACTGTTTCATCCTGTCAAAGTTCAACAACCTTCAGAGCCTGCCTAGAATTTTAACAATAGACTCGCATATTAATGGAAACCAACATTTGATTACCTGAGGAATCTGTATGGGCACTTTGTTAGGGAAAAGCCAGTTGAGCTGCTTCACTGATTTTGGAGTTTCTTTACTTCTATCGTTCAGTCTACCAAAATAATCCTTGAAAAATAAAACTAAAACTACATCAAGGACCACAATTCATTCTGTTTCATGTGCAATCTTGGATAAGTGAATCAGATGAAGAAAAAAATGCATGGCTAAATATCGCCTTCTTGACATAGTATAAATGATTGTCATCACAAAAACTTTTTGAATCATTTCAAATTAGCTAGGAAGGTGAGCTAATGCGGAGACAGGAAATACAAATTTAAACAGAATGAAAGTAAACACTTGCTAATTGACTTGCCGGAAAGATAAAGTCGAGCAACGCAGTTTGCTTGCTTCCAAAATTTCTGAATAGCGATCCACCAGGATGAGACTGGAGCACATGGTAGGTTGTTTAATGTTATTTCTATGAGATGAATGGATAATAAAAACATTAAATAACACTTATCTTACCCTCTCTTTGCTGCTGTCTGTCTGAGTATGAGAAGCTATTACAACAAGATTTTCTGGTAAATTTTCGAGTCTAGTTTTGAGCGATGCATACGCTCCAGGACTTCCCACCAAAGATTTCTCAATGTCTTTAACAAACAAAATTAACGGAGAACTTTTACTTTCCAGAGAAGCAACCTACAAAATTTCAACAATTATTCATATTTTTTTCACAGGAACAGACATAGAGCCAAGAATAAGTATGTTACAGAATTGCGAAATATAAATATATGCAAAATATTTACCTCGAAGAGTTCATTTATGGCAAACTTGTCAAAATCCTCGATGGGGCTATCAAGGCATAATTCTTCAGCTGCATTGAATAAAAACCCCACAAAAACAGGATCGACGATACTTGTTCAGGGGTATAACATGAAAGAACAGGGGAAAAAAAAAGGCAAACAATTACCGGCACAAAGAAAACCGTGATCCTTTTCACAAAGGCCCCCAAGATCAGTGCCACATAGGATTGTTTCATCAAATCTGACCCCAATATCCGAAGAACTATTTTCATTAAAGGTAAGTACAACCTTGCCTCTGTAACCGTAAACTGGACCCCTGCACAGAACATGTGTTATACCAGATGCACATAAGAACACATGCATACCAATTAGTGCAATACCATAATCAGTCCAGGGCATCAAAAAAGTTGTAAACTGCATGTTCTTAAATCACGAGGCATGACAAGTGAAACACTGAATAGAAACATCAAAGAACCTCCAGATTTTCACCAGCACGCATCACAGGCACCAACACTGATAATGAAGAAAATTTTGGCACGCACACTGATACGAGACATGAAGACATGGGCCACATTGACCAGAGAAGCCCGCTATCGCACAAGTATATTCAAGGAGAAAGACCAAGACCAACGGGCCATAATGTCAAGCCCAATTACAAGAATACGATGAGAGAACAAGTGGGAAGAGGGGAGGAATAAGAGGAGAGTGGAGAGTTATTGAGATTCAGTTATGTAGTCATTTTTTTTACTGTCAATGTCACTAGCCTAGCTAGGGTAAGGATTATTCCTTTGTACAGAGAATCATTTCTGGGAAATATACTATCATTTCAATCCAGTTTATATTATCAATATATTAGAATTTCATTTTTTTTGTCGCTGCTTTTCTATTTTCTTCCATCCCTGTTACACTGTGGCCATTCGAAACAGTTACCTAACACACGCACATTCTCTCCTTTTCTCTCTTCTCCAGGGACACCAACAGAAATGTGTACTTTGCAGAAAACGAGAATTTGAAGGAATTTCTGGAACAGAAAGCCAATGTCCCTTTACATTTATGACAGATTTTGTTTGTGAACAAAACACGAAAATAAAAAAAGAAATGATATCACTTCAAATTTGTCACATTATGACTTAGTTTTAGAAAGTAGCTTATTAACCTCACTGAAGCTTGAGCAGGAGAACTTGACAATAAACCCACATATTTCACTCTGTCACCTGAAAACAAAACAAAGCAATTGATCAAACAGAATATGTTCTCAATCTGCACTCAAACAAACCAACAACACAAGGTTTTAATAAGATACCTGTCTTGAAAACATAGTTTTTCGATGAAGCCGTAGATGCATCCTGCTTAGGTTGAGCCTGGGAGCTTATATTAGAACAACTAGCCATATCTGCCTCTACAGTTGATGCTGGTTTCTTTAGCCGTTGCGATCTCCGTCTAGCATATACATGTTCTCCCTCATGCTTTGAAATTTCTTTAACAGAATCAGCTCTCTCTTTAGTTGGTCCCTGCGTATATTTAATTGATGTATGTTGATATAAAAGAGAAATTTTACAGCAGACAATGATGAACTACTTGGTCAAGAACACAGAGAAATACACATTGGCGGAAGCTTACACCAGGCAGTACAATGGTATCAACTACTAGGAGCTTCGCACCAAAATATTGAGCAAGGGCCTTAATCAAGGTTTCCTGATATATTTCAGAACCTGTAAGAAAATCAGACACGATCAAGAAGGAAAAATAAAATATTAATAGTATAACAGAAAATGCTGGGCTATACCTGCGGGGCCAGTTAGTAAAATGCTTGGACACAGTGTCGGAAGATCTGTAGCATATCCTACCAATTTGCTACACTTCAAATGTATGTATGTTGATCCAATAAGGGCATTCTTCATGTATTCACTGTCAGACGTCATACGAATGGCTAAAGATCACACAACAAAGAAGGAAAAACCAAATATGGCATAAAAAGGAATGACGATAGCCTATGCCAAAGCAAAAGAAAATGTTAAAAAACATGGACACACTAACCATAGACCCACATTGCAGATTTACAGTCACAATAAGTTGGAAATTTCCATGTTTCAAACCTTTGAGTCCATAGACAATTTAAACAAGGAGGAGGAGAGATCGAAGGCGAGTAAATTACTCACCTCATGCATGTATATAGAAGTAAACAATTAATTTTTCATTTAGCCATAAATATTGAATATAATCACTTATGGGCATATACAGAGGATATCAACCATATATCAACCAAACAACTGGTCTCACTCACACTTTACAAGCCATTTTTTAAGAAGAAAGCAAGGTTTATGTTCACATAGATGCATTTGTTCACATACTTCAACAGCCAGCACATTAAGAGAAGCCTCAGTCTTTCGACGAGTATTTAGGTTAATATTACATATTTAATATGCCTCCATGACTATTAGTTATAGGTTTATCTATGCCATTGGTCAGTGAAAGTGCAAACAGCGATGAATGAAGGTATAAAGATAACAGGACATTGACAAATAATTTGATTACTTTACCTTAGGTAATATGGAAAGTTTTCAAATGAAATGTCACTATTTTTGCAATCAAGCAGTCTTTGTTGTAAGCCATCTTTAAATGCTTGGCGCCTTGATGATATCGAAATAGGAGAGTCAGTATCATTGTGTTGATCTGTAAATTTCCAATGCTCATTGAGGATTCTAAATATTGCCTCAGGACGTAATCCTTTTATTGGCTTGCCATGGGATTCTAGCATGCTTACTGAAGGCATCAGATTCATTGCAGAACTAGTGTAATTGGAAAGTTGCTGAAAAATCTGGTAGTAAGTCAAGGAAAACTGTTGGCTGATACAAGTTGAGGAAGCAGTGACAGATGTAAGGTTGAATAATACACGAAACGTTCTAACTACTGAGAAATACTGCAACTTAGAAATATATCTTGGCAAAAGGATACATATGAATGCTCCCCGGTCGAGCTAAAAACCACCTCATCACCTCCATTGAGGTAAATGGTGGAATCTTTAGAATAAATTTTGCCATTGACTTTGACAGAACCATTCTTTCCAGTAATTTCAAGTAATGTAACTGATGGTCCACCCTAGGGATAAACAATAATTGATGCCACAATAGGCATCAAATCAATAAATATCTAAACAGGGAGAAATATTTTTCAAATACAACAACCAAGGTAACCAGGGAGGCGGCTATTCAATGAATTGGGCAGACAACTTGCATTTTTCTTTTTGGGATTGTTTTATCAACTGATGGATAACTGCCAAATCTCCCTATTGTCACACCCCTAAGGCAAGTACAAGAAAATAACATAACATTTACCTCTGTCTCAATTTGTTTCAGACAACACAAGGATTCACTAACTTCTGGATCACGCACCAACAAGTCACATTGATTACCTTGGCCAACAGTGAAAGTAGGCCTCTCCATAACAACATGCGGATTCTGGATCGTGTTTTGCAGCAAAAGTTCATTAAGAAACTTAATCGAAATAAAGAAATATCATTAAATTGATTAAAAAAGCATATGTCTACCTGTGAGCACTGTGAAATAAGTTTTCCCCATGCAACACCGACGTTAGATTTCATTTGACTTTTCTTCCTCCCATTCTCTACCGGCACAATGGAATTTACTTTCTCCATATCAATCACAGTACCTGCATTCAGAGCACACAATTCGTAAACGAAAAATTCAATAATTCACCAAAAAAACATCGAGTAAACTCAAGAATTATCAAAAACATCATGAAAAAACTCAATGATTTGCAGAAAAAACATAAAGAAACCATAAAGAAAACCCAAGAACTTGCATAAAAAACTCGTCAAGAAACAGAACTAGAAAAAATAAATTCACATGCAGCTCAAAGATCACACCGACGGTCAGCCAAGAAACTAAAGTCTCACTTTCAACTGCCACTTCCGGAGGTTTCTCCTGCTCCACAGCTTCTACCGAATCATTCTTAGATAAAGAAGACGCCTCGGGCAACTGTGCACACAAAAAACCCGCCAGAAATAAAAACCACAGAAACCCGAAATGGAAAAATAAAAATAAAACCAAATCAAACAAAATCCTACACAAGAAAAAATTCAACCTTGGGTCGTTTCCCGACAGGCAACGAAGAAAGTGAAAGACGGCGCTTAGAAGAAGAGCTCCGCCTCGTTTCCACCATTTTTCTGATCTAATCTTTAGACAAACGCCTAAAAATTTATTTTCTTCAGAGAGAAAAAAATCATAAACGAACTGTATCGAAATTATCGCTGGATAACGGTAAAAGGTAGCCTATTTATACATGTTCATGCCTAAATATATTTTATACAAAGCTTTGACCTCTTGGTTTCATTTGAAGAACAATTTTTTTTATGGCATTAAATATAATATATAATAAAATTTGTTTGGAGATTAATGAAATCTAAATATTAAAAAAAATAAAAAATAATTATTATATATAAAAATAAATTTTGTATAAAATTCAACTAGACTTAGATAATAACATTTTGAAATATTTAGAAAAATAAAATCAAGAATATATAAAGTCCTTTAAATTTTTGTAGCAAATATTTTCTAAAATAAAAAAACTCCTATAAAAACATCACACGAATCAATTTTATTAAACATATATAGTATCCTACTCAATTCATGAAAAAATATTATTTTTATATCATAAAATTACTTTTCACTCTAAATATAGATCGAGTTGACATGTATAATGAATATAGATTAACGAGAGCGTCTCACAAAAAATCAAAATTTTTGTGTGTGTTTCAACTTGACATAGAACTCCGATTATAAAAATAGAGGGAATTATGATTAATATACTACTCCGTGTTTTTAAACATATTCATCGTCGATATATTTAAATACATACAATATTACTCTATTTTTTTTAAATAAATGATAGGGTTTTTTAAAAATTTGTCATATAAAACAAATATTACAACGTCCTTGTTAGCAATTCAAAGAAAAAAAAATCAAGAAAACAAACAAAAAAATACCTAATCCAAATATTATTTTCCACACACTACCAAACAAAGATTTCATCTTCAAAAATATAATAATTTTGGCTTCAATATTGTTACTCAAACTTCTTGGGATATTCCCTAATTCATGAATCGCATACTTTTTATCCACAAAATACTTGTATTTCAATAATCCTAGCAATGTATTTTACCATAGGAAGTCGTTTTACTAATTTTTGAACCAAAAAACCAGTCATAAAATGCATATTTGTCCCCAGATTACACTCTATCAACAGATTTCACATTAGTTATTTAATAATACAATTTAGAAAAAAAAATATAATTTCATATTCTATACATGTTTTATGGTTTAATTGGAAGTAATTAATGATTATAGCGGTTTAAATAATTTTTATGTTACTAACAAATTTTTTTTGTAGTATACAAACAGAGAGCAATAGTCGTTCATGTTAGGAAAGCATTCGAAATATACTTTTTGTAAACAATTAACATATGGTAAAAGGAATCAGACGTTCAATTATTAATGTAAGAAAAGCTACAAACATGTAGCCATAATAACCATTTAATTAACCATGTAATAAAAGGAGCAAATAGACGTTGTTGTCCCTCGCAACTTTTGTATCTATATGGTTTATCCGGTGGAGAGATCGAGCCCTCTAGCTCTCCTTAGTAGCCTTTGGGCACTAGATCCAAGGCGATTTCCGACAAATCTCCCTCGAGGGGAGTCAAAGAATGAAGAATTTTTTTCAGCTAAATTAAAAATAATTGACATAATCTAAGATATGAAATATTTTACAAAAATAAAAATAATTAATTCTTAGCATAATACTGCATTTGAAATATTTTTTTAAAGAATAATATTTCGTCGTTTATTTTCAAATTAACATAAAATGTTTATTATTGCCTGACATATTCAAAATAAATGAATAAAAAAAATTAGAAAAGATGTTATTTAAAATCTTAACCAAGAAATTATCCAAAAATCATATCATTATATATATTAGATAAATACGTAAACAGGAGAATATTCTTACAAAACGAAGTTATGCAGGATACAATGAATAAAATAAAATGATGACAATATAATCATATTTTACACAAATTTCAATAAAAAATTAATCTATTAATTGATCAAAATAGTATCAATATTCATTATTTTTTATTAATTTTTAATCAGTTTTTCAAAGTACCATGTTATTATTATTTTATAAAATTAAATTATTTTATAGTTTCCATCTAAAAATAACTATTACAATATCATTCAAAACAAAAATAAAAATATATTTTATTTGCCAAAATATTATTATAGATTTTTTCAATATCTAAAAAAAAACAAATATTGATTTTTTTATTACAGGAAAATATATATATATATATATATTTCAATAAAAAAATCGTAGAGAAAAAATCTCAAACAATAAGCAGCGCCTGCCTGCGGTTGCCATACTCAGTTTTCCCCTCTCAAAAACCCGAAAAACAAAAACCTTATCACAACTCGATCACATTCTTCGCTTCTCAGCTCATCTCCTTCTTTTTTATCCATAAACTCTTCAAATTTCTCATCTTTTAATTCAACCACCTTTCAAATTCTTCGTTTTTTTGTTACTTTTTGGCACTCCATGGACTCGAAAGAAGGAAATTTGAATCCCAGCTCGGAGGTTGCTTCAGGTTCTTCTGTTTCTTATGCGTTTCCATCTTCTTACAGTACTGAAAATGAGAATTTACAGAAAAAGAACGATGCTAACAATGATAATGATGAAAATAGTAAGAATATTGGTGGGAGTAGCGTCGATGATGATGAGGAAGAGGGGGGTTATGTGAGTGGGAAAGAGGAGTTTGAAGCGGGTTTGGAGAACCCGGTTTCAGATGGCCCTGATGGGGCAGTGAACGAGGGAGAGTTTATTAGGGAGGGGAATTCTGATGGCCCCTTTGTGGATGCTTCGGGATTATCTGATGAAAAGGTTGGAAATTTACCCGTTTCGGATTATGTCAAAAATGTTAAGGCTGTGGAGGGGAAGGATGCAGCGTTGATTCAAGATTCTGGATCTGTTTCTGCTGCAACCGATGATGTTAATGGTGCTGAGCTTAATGGGGTTGTGAGTTCTGCAGGGAAGGGTGAACTAAAGAGTGGGGGTGAGGTTCAGGATGACAATTCAGGGAAGGAGTCCAAAGAGAAAGGCGAAATTGACAATTTGAGTATTAAAGATGCGGTTTTTTTACCAGAGAATGAGGAGGTTACTGTTGGTCCAACCGAAGAATCGAAGGTGGTGGGTCCTGGTGATGTGAAACTCACATCTGAAGGGGATTCTGTTGTTGATACAATTCAGGTTGATGCTGCAGGTCCTGGAGTTGCTGTAGTTGGAGAGACGGGAGGAAATGGAGATGTAAAAACCATGGAAATGGATGCCCCTGCTTTTGGTCCAATGGAACAATCGAAGGTGGTTGGTCCTGGTGATGTGAAACTCACATCTGAAGGGGATTCTGTTGTTGATATAATTCAGGTTGATGCTGCAGGTCCTGGTGTAGCTGTAGTTGGAGAGAGAGAAGAAAATGGAGATGTAAAAACCAAGGAAATGGATGTAGCTGCTGTTGGACCAATGGAAGAATCGAAGGTGGTTGGTCGTGATGTGAAACTCACATCTGAAGGGGATTCTGTTGTTGATACAATTAAGGTTGATGCTGCAGGTCCTGGAGTCGCTGTAGTTGGAGAGACGGAAGAAAATGGAAATGTAAAAACGAAAGATATGGATGCCTCTGTTGTTGGTCAAATGGAAGTTGGGTCGAACGAGTTTGAACCTGCAACTGAGAATAATGCTGACGCTGAGGAGCGAAAGCCACTGGAACCAGCCCTTGGGTCGAACAAGTTTGAAAAGTTAGGTCAATCAGTTGCTACAGATTTGATTAATGGAGTTCCTGGGGACACAAAAAGCGGGGATTCTGTTGACATAAGCGGGTCTCTGAATGTGGAAAATAGTGCGGAAAAAGAAGAGGAAGGATTTAAGCCTGTTATTGTTTCTGAGGCATTTGAGAAAGGCATCACATCCAACGTTAACTCTGATAGAGAGGTCATGCCTACAAATGAAACTGTGCAGATCAATGGTGAACAAGATTTTGGTGAATCTAAAGCTGTACATTCCCAGGAAATTACAGAATTGGAAGGTGAAGAAGTTGAGCCTGTTGATTCAATGTCAGAAGGTGATACTGATGGTATGATCTTTGGAAGCTCTGAAGCTGCCAGAAAGTACATCGAGGAATTGGAACAAGAATCAGGTGCGGGTTCTCAGGCAGGTGCTGACAGTTCATTTGAGCATTCTCAAAGGGTTGATGGCCAAATTGTTACAGATTCTGAAGAAGATGCTGATACTGATGATGAAGGAGATGGTAAAGGGTTATTTGATTCTGCTGCCTTGGCTGCGCTATTAAAGGCTGCAACCGGTGCTGACCCAGATGGTGGTAGTATTACAATCACATCTCAAGATGGGTCTAGGCTTTTCTCTGTTGAGCGTCCTGTTGGTTTGGGATCTTCACTTCGGTCTTTGAGACCTGTCCCTGCTCCCGCCCCAAGACCAAACCAACCCAATCTTTTCAGTCCTTCTACTTTTACAGGTGGAGGAGAGTCTGAGGCCAACTTGAGTGAAGAAGAGAAAAAGAAACTGGAAAACTTACAGAAAATCCGAGTAAAGTTTTTGAGGCTTGTTCATAGATTAGGTGTCTCTCCTGAGGAATCTGTGGCTGCCCAGGTTTTATATCGACTTGCGCTTCTTGGGGGAAGGCAAAACAACCAAACCTTTAGCCTTGAAGCTGCCAAGAGGATTGCATTACAGCTAGAAGAAGACGAAAGAGAGAGCTTGGATTTCTCCATCAACATTCTGGTTCTTGGAAAATCTGGACTGGGGAAAAGTGCTACCATAAATTCAATATTTGGACAGGATATGTCTCCAATTGATGCATTCGAAGTGGGAACAGCATCCGTGAAAGAGATCTCTGGATTTGTTGATGGAGTTCAGGTTCGTGTTGTTGACACACCTGGTCTCAAGTCTTCGGCAATGGAACAGGCTTTCAACCGAAACACGTTGTCTTCTGTAAAGAAGTTCACAAAGAAATGTCCCCCGGATGTCATGCTTTATGTGGATCGGTTAGATGCACAAACTAGAGATCTTAATGACCTCCCACTCCTGAGGACCATCACTAGTGCTCTTGGCCCTTCCATCTGGCGAAGTGCCATTGTCACCCTCACTCATGCTGCTTCAGCTCCACCCGATGGACCTTCTGGCGCGCCTATAAGCTATGAGGTTTTTGTCACTCAAAGATCTCATATTGTTCAGCAGTCGATCGGGCATGCAGTAGGTGATCTACGGATGATGAGTCCGAGTCTGATGAATCCGGTTTCTCTTGTGGAAAACCATCCGTCTTGTCGGAAAAACAGGGATGGCCAAAAAATACTTCCTAATGGTCAGAGTTGGAGACCTCAGTTACTGTTGTTATGCTACGCGATGAAAATTTTATCAGAAGCAAGCACGCTTTCAAAATCTCAAGACCCATTTGACCATCGCAAGATTTTTGGTTTTCGTTCTCGCTCACCACCTCTTCCATACATGCTGTCATCAATGTTGCAGTCTCGTGTACACCCAAAACTTCCATCCGTTCAGGGTGGAGATAGCGTTGATTCTGATGTGGACTTGGATGAGTTATCTGATTCTGACCATGAAGAAGAAGATGAGTATGATCAGCTTCCACCATTTAGGCCTCTCAAGAAAGCTCAGTTGGCCAAGCTCAGTAAGAAACAGCGGAAGGCATACTTTGAAGAGTATGATTACAGAGTTAAACTTCTCCAAAAAAAGCAGTGGAAAGAAGAATTGAGAAGATTGAGAGAGCTTAAAAAGAAAGGTACGGATACTACAACTGGCTTTGGTGTAGAGGATGATAATAATCCAGAAGCCGCAGCTCCTGTGGCAGTTCCCCTACCGGACATGGCTCTGCCACCTTCATTTGATGGTGATAATCCATCTCACCGATACCGCTTCTTGGAACCAACTTCACAGTTTCTTGCACGGCCTGTTCTTGATACTCACGGTTGGGACCATGACTCTGGCTATGATGGTGTCAACCTTGAACACAGCTTAGCTATTGCTAATCGTTTTCCGGCAGTATACACCATTCAAATCACCAAAGACAAGAAAGATTTCAGTGTCAGCTTAGATTCCTCTATTGCAGCCAAGCATGGAGATGATAACAGCATGTCAACCATGGCTGGCTTTGATATTCAGAGTATGGGAAAGCAACTCGCTTATATCATACGGGGCGAAATGAAATTTAATAAGTTTAAGAAGAATAAAGCTGCTGCGGGGATATCTGTGACATTTCTTGGTGATAATGTTGTCCCTGGTGTCAAGGTTGAAGATCAGATTACACTAGGAAGACAATATGTTTTAGTAGGCGGAGCTGGTGCTGTCAGGTCTCAGAATGACACGGCATATGGTGCCAATTTCGAGCTGCAACTCAGGGAGAATGATTATCCGATAGGCCAGGTTCAGTCCACATTTAGCATGTCTATCATCAAATGGAAAGGCGATTTAGCACTCGGTTTCAATACTCTGGCTCAGTTTTCTGTGGGTCGTAACTCGAAGGTGGCGGTTCGAGCTGGAATCAATAACAAGCTCAGTGGTCAGGTCACTGTGAGGACAAGCAGTTCGGAGCATATTTCACTTGCATTAGCAGCCATAATTCCTACTGCCATTTCCATCTACAAAAAACTCTGGGCTGGTACCAATGAGAAGTATTCAATCTATTAGTTTATCATTATATTTTGTAGTTGCATTATTTGTTTTGATTACAAGCACCAAGCAAGACTATGACTTCTACTGTGTCTTCTTTTTGAATAATCATGGCATAATTCCATGTTTGACTCTACTTGGTTTCGTGTTCTCACTTAGATCAATATTTTCCTATGTATTTATCTTTGAGATAGTAAGTGTGTGTTTTACTCTCCGTTTCGAATTTATGCTAAGCTTGCCGTGGGATTCGAGCCTAATTTTGCAGGGCTTCGTTCAATGATTGCCGCTGATGAGTTGTGATGCACAGAATTGGGGAAAGAAAACTTTTCCGCAAGCTTTTACTGTATTATTATTATTAGTATTATCATTTGATAGTTAATTGCGGTTAATTTCGAACTAGTGTGCCGTTAATTTATGTTACTAGATTGATCCAGATGCTTATCCACTGTGTTAGCCGAACGAATGAACGTTGATAGAGGAAGCAGTGAGCACGGCCAACACATTTCCTGTAAGTACGGAGCCATTACTTTAGTTGAGTATTGATGTATTGATTTGGTTTGGTAGGAAAATACCTTGTGCAATAGCGGGAGAAAGGGCCTAAAATCATTGGATAAACTAATAGACTTATCCGAAGTGTTTCTATTTTGCCAAAGAAGGGAGGTATGAAAATGGTAAAGAATGAGAATTCAACTCCAACGCTCACTAGGTGACAAGTTTGTATTGAGTATAGGAAGCTCAATAATGCTACGAGGAAAGATTACTTTTCTCTTCATTTCATTGATCCGATGCTTGGTAAATGGGTTGGATATCAACTTTATTGTTATTTGGATGGATATTCAGAATATAATCAGATTGTTATAGCGACAGAAGACCAAGAGAAGACAACATTAACTTGTCCTTGTATGTTTTTAGGAGGATGTCATTTGGTCTTTACAGAGTATTGGTGAAGAGTAGAACTTATATCTAATTTTGATTCCAATATTTCTATAAAAAATCTAACATCAAACGGTGGAAAGCACACGATGGTTCTATTGCTTCAATAGAGTTATAGGTCTCGCGAACTCTATAAACATCCATGGTATATTTTCCTTAAAATCTTATTCAAAATTCTCTCTTCCGAATGATAAATTCTAAATATTTTATCATTCAATCTGTTGCGTATTTTCTGCTCGCAAGCGCATGGTTGTCAAGTTTTAATATATGGGAGTAGAGTATCGTTCTCACAAGGAGTGTATTAATAAACTTATACCAGTGCTTGCAATTAAAATAGTCACGATTTTATTTAAACGAATCACTTAGCGATTTGGTTTACTGAAAATGAATTAATTGCAAATAGATATTAATCTAATTATTGAATGGAGAAATATCAACAAGAGAAAATATCTAGATGAGTGATTTCACTAAGTTTTCACAATAATTATTCTCGATTGCATTTATATTCATGAATTTCAATTATTTAATGGCTAAGAACACTTAATTATTTTATTCCCTCTTTCCCAAGTGGCGAATAAACTGTATCATTCAAACTTCGATTTAAACATTTCTAATAAAAATCTAAGTTTAAATGATATATGCAAACGATGATCTTACCTAGGTCTCGCTAAAGTTATATGTCTTCCGAACGATGTAAACAGTCAATGATGTGTCTCTAATGATCTATAATCCTAGTCCCTCTCCCGAGTTGTAGAATTATTCAGACAACAGAAAATTTTTGGCCAATAAATTGTAAGCGATTAAAAGCAAAGAAACACGATTAAACCAAAAGGAATTCAATCACAAAACAGCCGAGTCAAATTATCGTATCAACAAAGCTACATCATCATCTAGAATGGAAAAATTAGTTGATAACGAAATCTAAACAATAAACAAAACATGTTCGAAGGTTTAGACATTTCAACACAAGAAATAAAAAATGGTGAAAGATTAGATGGCAAATCAGAAGTGACGTCTCTGTCCCCAGATTCGTCGTTCTTCGTCGTTGCGATCCAGTCTTGCGCTCCAATTCTTCGTTCGTGCGCGTACTCTTGTTCTCTCGTGGTTTCCTCCCATTGCAGGCGATATTACCGGAAGCAAAAAATGTTCTTCAAACAAAAGCACACACTCAAATGGAAGGGCTACAAAGCCATGGCATCCAAAACCCGGTCCGTGACTATTCTGAACTATCACAAATTGGGTTTCTATATTATTTTTCTTCACTTTGACAGTGCCCACCAGTAAAACCGTATGACGGCGCGCCGGTTCATTTCGTAGGCTTTGCTTCCGATTTATTCACCCCAGTATACACTGCCTATATATACGTTAATTTTTGTTATTCAAATATCTAAAAATGTAATTTTATCTACAAATAATTTTGTAAAAAAGTGATTATTATACCTTGTTATAGTTTATGAGGCTGTCATAGAACACCATTACCCCGATAACGGGAAAATGATTCAAACACTGAAGTGCCTGATCTTTAGTTAAAATCTTATATGCGCTTATTTTATATCTATCTTCCTGCAACCAAAATAAACAATTAAACATATTTTTAAACATATGTAATTAAGTTACAATTATATCTTACCGTAGGATGAACTTTTGCCACCAAGTTTTTTAATTGTGAGGTTGTGCAACCAGTACTCGCTCGTAGACCATATTTTACAATGTATGCTAAAACATGATCTACCCTTGTACCTCCATGACCTGTCATGTCATTTGGTGGTGTCGGAATTGATAATAGCTTGTGTAAGTTGTCGAAGCATTCGTTGACATCGAAAAAGAACACTCCTCGCCAATTCTTGATAGTTAATCTTAGCATTCGATAAACAGTTTCCGCACATTCTATCGTTGCTATAAACGAACAGGTGGATAAAGGTGTTTGGAATATCGGATCTATTTGATGTCTTACTGGAGACAAGAAATCGTGTACGAAGGGGGTTGCAATGATTTGCATCCCATCTTGAAGGAATTTTTGTGTTATTTTATTACATAAATATGCATAAGTTGCCCTGTGAACATAATACAAATATAATATTATTTTAAAATGAATTTAAAAATATTGGACATAATATGCATTGTACAAGTTATATTGATACGCAATGACATCATATACTTGTTTATACATAAAATGTAATAGATTGATAAAAGATATAAAATCAATAATAATAAGTTATACAAGTTCCTAAATTATGTCGACTGCTAGCTTAAACAAAGAAATCAAGAATTATATTTATTTATACTTGAGAGCTTTTCTATTGATGGTGGTCCACAAGCGTTAATTGATCGTTGATTCATTTCTCGGTGTTCTCGGTAGAGAACAATTTACAATTTCGAAAAGAGTTTGATTATATTACATATTGAAAACGAGTGATGCTCATCAAATGAAGTTTACTTAATGTGTTTGTCATAGAGACGTTATTGAAAGAGATAGTATTTTAATTTGAATAAGTTCTTGTATTATATGCATAACTCTCCAAAAACTAAATCAAATTTCAGAAATCAAACCGATAGTTTTCAATTAATTTGAATAAGTTCTGTACTAGAATTATCCCATATATGCATACAAACATAACTTCAAAAATAACAAAAAATATCGTCAAACTTACAAATGTTATTGTGAAATAACTTTATATTACCTGGGAATCAGCGACATTTGCTTCACTGAAAAGGTACGCGACAACTTAGTTGCTTGGTAGAATGGTCTGTATCCCACTGCTCTCAAATGCAAAATGCCCCCTAAAACAACATATTAGATGCATAAACGAGAAAATGATGAATCAGAGTTAAATGCATGAGCCTATTAATGTAAAACACAATCAATCCTATCAATTGATTATATTCACTTTTTATATTTGAGTTATTTTTAATTTAACAAATTAATTTTAAATTTAAAACTATAAAATTTTAATTTTTTTTAAAAAATAAATAAATTTGGATTTGAAAATTGTAGGGCTAAATTGTGGACTTGAAAAATTAAACTTTGGGCTCAATTTAAAATTTGAGAACTACAATGACTTGACATAACTAAATGCCAAATTTTTTACATATACTCTAAAAATTAGGCTAAATATTTTTATGTCATCTGTTCTTTCCAGAAGATTTTGATCTTAATTTAATTTACAAATGGAATTTTGGGAGTCTATGCTCCTCTCTCCTAGAGTTTTACTCCTTTGCTCATAAAGTGGCTTGTGCCAATTATATTCTTTTTTTTTCTTTTCTTTCTTTTACTCCTGGATCCTCTTTCTTCGGTTCTTCTCTTATTTTTTTGTCCTTTTCTTATTTTGTCTTTCTTTTTTATTTTATTTTTATTATTTATTATTTATTATTTACTCTTCCTCCTAATACAGTTATTCATGTAAAATTAAATGTTCTCGTAATTTTAGATGATGAAATTAAAATCTAAAATTTAAAAATTACAAGGAATTTATATTTACTCCCAACTCTTTATAAATGTTAAATCATACCAAAAAAAACTTGTTTCTTTCAATTTTTTTTTGTAATTTAAAATAACTAATTTTAAAATTCTCATTTTTAACACAAAGTTACAGAAGGATATTTTAAATCTAAAAAAAAAAACGATATAGTTTTTTTTTTTTTTTTTTTTTTTATCTGTGTTGATGATTATAGCACTTACAAGTAGTTAAAATATATAGATTTAGAAAATGAAATTTTTTGTAATATTTAAATAATCATATAAAGTTTTAAAATTTTAATTTCATCATCCAAAACTGAATTTATATACGTAGATATTAACTATTAAAAATGAAAACATAATATCCAATTTTATTAGGAATAAGCATGGATAAGAGAAGAGTAAATAACAAATAAGAAAATAAAAAAGAGAATTTGAAATTATCTTTTTGGAATAAAAAATAGAACAAGAAAAATAAATAAATAAATAAAGTGATTGGGGCTAAGCTGATTGCTTACCATAACGTCTACTTATCTCAAAGCTCAGCAATGGCACCTCTCCTTCCGTAACCTTATGAAGGCTCAACATGACTATGTTCAGTCGCTCACTGGCTGGCTCCGCCTCAGTCTATTTCAAGTCGGTAACAATCCGCTTCACAAAATGAAACAAGATTCGGCCGTTTACTCACTATGCGAAGAGTGGCAGCTTGCCATCAACAATGCCCCCGACAGGGTTGCCTCGGAGGGAATCAAGAGCTTCTTAACTGTCATCCACGCCATTGTAGTGCAACAAACTGAAGAACAGAAAAGAAAGTTCATTGTGAGATTTGAACTGAAACGGCAACTTAATTAAGATTTCCAAATACGTTGATGCATGGTTCCCCAGTCCCCACTTCCCTTCTTAGTATATCTGCATACTAGGTTGTCATTTTCAGCCGGATCTCTTGTTGATTTATATATAGGGTATTAAATATCTACTGTACTATACAACAATTGCTTGTTGAGTGTACATCGAGTAAACAACAAACATTTACAATAACTTACAAAACAAACACCAAATAAATCTAAAAAAAAAAAAACTGACAGAAAAGAAAGTTCATTGTGGGATTTGAACTGAAACGGCAACTTAATTAAGATTTCCAAATACGTTGATGCATGGTTCCCCAGTCCCCACTTCCCTTCTTAGTATAGCTGCATACTAGGTTGTCATTTTCAGCCGGATCTCTTGTTGATTTATATATAGGGTATTAAATATCTACTGTACTATATTTACTTAGACTAATAGCTGTGTTCGCGATCCCCTTGCAGGTTAAAAATTTTGTTGATATGATTCGTGAACCATGCGGGTGTTTTTCGGGAGTTTCCAACAATCATTTTATTTGAATTCGATTTAGTTGTACATTAAAAGTCTCATTGGCTCTATTTGTATTCTTCATTTAATTTCATAATAACAATGTATTTTGTTTAATTAAAATGCATTTGTTAAATTTTTTTTTTATATCCTTATGAATACCATAATTATCCAAAACAAACTATATGGTTCCTTTGAAATTTTTATGTTATAAATTGAGAATTTTAAAATCGGATATTTAAAGATTAAAAAACTATGATAAACGTACATCCATAGTTTAAAAGATAAATTTATTAAATGCTACACCTACGTATACAAAAATATATATTTGATTTTAATTTCAAATTTGAGTAGTTTTATGTTTAATTACTTGAAAAGTTCTCATGTTGAATGTAAGTCTATCATAGTGATAAATTAATAATTAAGAGTTCCAATTTTTATATTATACATAATATTTTATTATCAAATTATTTGTAAGAATATAGATTTATAATGTTAATTAGTTTGAATATGTCTTAGTTTTGGTGATTATAGTAAACAACATCGAGTTGTTTCAAAATTTTACAGTATCAAGATGAAAGCCGGGAACTCTATGTAGGACTTCGATCAATCTGTCTCGAAAGAGAAGTCAGTCGAGTAGTTGAGCAATGATGCATCAACATTTTTTGCGAAGAAATTTTGTAAGCTTCTAAAGAAGAACCAGACAATTTCCAAAGCCCAAGCATACACAATCATTACAAGAAAGATTTCAGTGATGAGGACAATACGTGTTTCAGCTATGGGAAAGTCGGACATTTCATAGCTGACTGTTCTAAGCCAAAAAAAGATGACATAAGGACAATTGACAAAGAAGGCGGATATCATGACAAGAAAAAGAAGTCCAAGGATGACATGAGGTCATTCAAGAAGACCAGAGACCATAAGGTACTGGTTGCTCAGGACAACAAGGCAAAGTGGGCAGATTCCAACTCAAACTCATCCAAATCAGAGTCTGAAGATGAGGTGCAGTAAACCTGGCCACCGGCCGATTGTAGACAATTAAATTTGTTGACCATGAAATTATGGCAAGTACAAAATAATATTAAATAAATTTATTGGGATATTAAATTCCTACGAAAATAAATAGTTAATTGATATTTTAATATATTTTGTGAGCATATCAAAATTTTAAATCAAAATTGCAATCTTGTACTAAATAGAAGAAAATACTAGCATTTTAGTATTAAAAATCCAATCTTTCACAAAATGGAAAAGAATACTAATATTTTTAATATTTGAAATCAAATCTTATGATTAACGGAAAGTAATCACCAAATAAATTACGAAGGAGCCAATCAAATTATGACACCTCATCAAATGAAAATGGAAAGAATTTTCATCCTTTGACTATGAATAAGGAAGCGGAAGACCAAGAAAGACACAACACAGAAGGCAAATAAGTAGAGAAGAATTCAAGACGTAAATTCTCTCAACTTAAGCTCTTCAATTAAGAAGATCAACGAAGTTCAAGGCGTGATTGAAGGCGTTCATCATGTTCTTCCTCAAATTCATCCAAATTCAAAAAGATCGTGTTCTTAATCAAATTGAAGATCAACAAATTCAAAGCACGATTCAAGGCGTTCATCACGTTCTTTTCAAATTTTGAAGGTTAATTCGATATCAAAGTTTTGATCAATTGAATTAACGTTATTGAATTATCAAACCACCTTACACGAAACTCAAATACTCAATAAATTCAAACGCAATTTTGGGAGTCCATGCTCCTCTCTCCTAGAGTTTTACTCCTTTGCTCATAAAGTGGCTTGTGCCAATTATATTCTTTTTTTTTCTTTTCTTTCTTTTACTCCTGGATCCTCTTTCTTCGGTTCTTCTCTTATTTTTTTGTCCTTTTCTTATTTTGTCTTTCTTTTTTATTTTATTTTTATTATTTACTATTGTTTTTATTATTTATTTTTTATTCTTCCTCCTAATATAGTTATTCATGTAAAATTGAATGTCCTCGTAATTTTAGATGATGAAATTAAAATCTAAAATTTTATATTATAATTATAAAATTTGGATTTATCTTTTTTATAGTCATTTTTATGTTTAATATTTTTATTGAAGGAATTTGGATTTATCTTTTTTATTTTTTCTTTTGTATTTGCATTTTTATTGTTCCTTGTTTTATAAGGGCTTCCGGATTCTTTTATTTTTTTCTTTCAAATTTTTCCAAGTTATTGGGAATAGTTATCTAACAATATTTATTTAATTAATTAAAAAATATATTATCTATATATTTTTGTGAGAAATTTCATTTTTGTTGGATAAGTTATCAAATCAATAAGGGTGATAATTGCAATTTTAAAATGGTCATACCAAACTAATTATTCTAAGGTATTTCCTCTTTATATTATAGTAAAAAACAGACCAACATAGTATTCAGTTTTTATTATAAGATCTTTTAAGTTTAATAAATAGTAAAAGATGATATATATACTGTTGTGCAGGAAGTTTAAGTTGTCACTGCTAACCATGCAACCCATGATTGGAGGTGCAGCAAAAATACTAAACTCAATTTCGACGTACGCCATGCATTGTGGTGCGTGTAAGCAAGAAGGGTTTTTTCTTTTCCTTTTTATGTTGTTTTTGTTTTTGATTTTTGACATGGTAAATATACAGTTATTACTCAGAGATGAAGTCGAAATATTAGATAAAATGGCTACATGAATGGGAGACACTGACACAATAGACTAACAAATTAAATAATAAACGCAAGGACTTTCTTTCCTCTACGTGCTTCTCATCTAATCATATACGAGTTCTCTATCTTTCTCAAGTTGTCACTCACTGCCATTTANCGACATTCTCCCACTTGGAGATTTGATTGAGAATCAAACACATCTCCACACATCCTTTCAATCTTGCCATTCTTTGCTGCTTACGTTTTTGCTAGACCACTTGAGGATCTACACCACTCAAACTTATCAGTGTTCACTGGCTTTGTCAGAAAATCAACTATGTTATCCTTTGTATGGATCTTCTGCATATCCACGCTTCCTTCCTCTACTAATTCCCGCACAAAGTGAAATTGGACTCCAATGTGTTTTGTCCTGGAATGAAAGGCTGGATTTTTTGCGATGTGCAAGGTACTCTGACTGTCACAAAACAAAGAAATATTTTCTTGTTTGTGCCCGATCTCCTCCAATAACCTTTTAATCCATATTGCCTCCTTGCAAGCTTGAATAGCTACCATGTATTCTGTCTCTGTTGTAGATAACTCCACAACTGTCTGCAGTTTTGAAACCCAACTTACTGCTCCCCCTGCAAGTGTAAACAAATAACCAGTAGTAGATTTCCTCTTATCAGGATCACATGCATAATCTGAATCGACATAGCCCCTGAGTGTAAAATCTGATCCTCCATAACATAATGCAGCATTCGAGGTACCCTTAATGTATCTAAGATTCCTCTTAACAGTGCTCCAATGCTCTCGTCCAGGATTCGCCATATGCCGACTAACTTCTCCCACTGCTTGAGCAATGTCCGGTCTTGTACAGATCATAGCGAACATCAAACTTCCCACTGCTGATGCATATGCTACTCGAGACATCTACATCCTCTCTACTTCACTGCTAGGACACATCTTAGAGGATAACTTAAAGTTAACAGGAAGAGGGGTTGAAATCGGCTTACTATCTTGCATGTTGAAGCGTTGCAAGATTTTCTTCAAATAATTTTTCTGGGAAAGCCAAATCTTTCTGTTACTTCTATCTCGGTGAACTTGCATCCCTAGAATCTTGTTTGCTGGTCCCAAGTCCTTCATATCAAATTCCTTAGCTAACTGTGCTTTCAATCTTTGGACATGATCTTTATTGGGGCCTGCTACCAACATGTCGTCTACATACAACAACAAAATGATATAATCATCACTAGACCTCTTGAAATACGTACAAGGGTCTGCACTCAGTCTGTTGTATCCAAGGCTCATGATATAGGAATCAAATCTTTTGTACCACCACCTCGGTGCCTGTTTGAGACCGTACAGAGATTTTTTCAACCTGCAGACCAAATTCTCTTTGCTTTTTTCCTCAAAACCTTCTGGCTGGAGCATATAGATTTCTTCTTCAAGATCTCCATGAAGAAAAGCCGTTTTCACATCTAGATGTTCTAGATGTTGGTCAAACACTGCACATAATGCCAACACTACTCTGACTGTTGTAAGCAGAACCACAGGAGAAAATATCTCATTGAAGTCAATGCCTTCTTTCTGAGCATATCATTTTACCACCAATCTAGCACGATAACGCTTCACTTGATTATTGCCATCACGCTTGATCTTATAGACCCATCTGTTTCCAATGACTTTCCTCCCTCGTGGTAGTGTAACAAGATCTCGAGTTTTATTTCTGTCCAATGCCTCCAACTCTTCTTGCATTGCTATCATCCACAAGGATACATCTGAGCTTTGAGTAGCTTCGTGGCACCTCGATGGCTCACCATCCTCTGATAATAGACAATATGCAATATTGCTTTCAGTGACATAATCTGAAAGCCAACTTGGTGGTCTTCTGTCTCGAGTTGACTGCCTCACATTGGAAACTTCAGACTCAACATGTTCTTGTTCTTCGTGCTCTGGTACTGCTTCACAAGAAACTTGACCTTCGTCCATGTTATTTTCCACCTGAAATATAGTAGTTTCTGAATTCGGTGTGTCTTTGTCTCTCTTCACTTTATCTTCCTCGAAGATAACATCCCTGCTGATGACAAGCTTGTGAACAGTAGGATCCCACAAGCGAAACCCATTTACTCCATCAGCATAACCCAAGAAGATACATTTTCTGGATTTCGAATCCAACTTCGATCTTTCTTGCTCATTGTATAGAACGTACGCAGAACTTCCAAATGTATGTAAATGAGAATAATCTATCGGTTTTCCAGTCCACATCTCCATCGGAGTCTTCAGATCAATCTGTAAAATCCAAGATTTTTGCATAATCGTGATAATATTTTGTAATTTAATGGTACTAGGATTTGCGCAATCTTCGTGTATCTATATCATTATAAGATGTAAGATTTGCAAGATTATCTAAAGTTAGTGGATAATTATATCGTGTATAATATTTTTGGAGCTCGAAATTTAAGATAATATTGTATATATATTTTGAACTTGGGATAAATAAATAGATCATGATCTAAGAAATTAAATAAGAAATTTTTGGATATAAGCGGGTAAATTTTGAGATATAAATTCAAAGTTGGAAAGATTATACCAGATAAAGATATAAGATAAGAGATAATATATATATAGATATTTGGATAAGGATAATGAGATAGATAAGAGATAATAATCTATCCTAAATTCAAGATTTAATTCATAGTTTAAACGAGGAGATAACACATGATCTGGATCACATCCACCCCTCTATAAATAGGAGAAGCTCTCATTCAGAATTTACACCTCAATTTTCGAGTTTTGCTCTCCAATTTTCGATATTCCTCTCCAAAATTCTACACGAGTCATCAAAATTCTGTCCAAGTTCAGAAATTTCTTTCTCTCGTTTGGGAACACGGAATTCGATTTCCACCGTTCAGAATGTGCTTCCATATGTTTCAAATAACATATCCAAATTTCGGTCAAATCCAACGGTTAGTTTTTCGTTTATAGCTTTCGCAAGAAAACTACTCCGATTCTAGGTGGAAAACAGTATACCTACGGTTTTTCATCCATAAGCAGGTTAAAAAGACCTCAAAACCCGATTTTCACCGTTCATAATTTATTTGACAAATGTTTGAACGTACTGTGAAAATTTGAGCCCGATCCAACGGTTCAATAAGGCGTAAAGAATTTATCAAGACGGCTGATTTTCTGGGCGATGTGATGTTGCGTTTTCGAAGTGTCGTTTGCATGATTCTTCTATGATTTTCGAATTCTTCGTGTTTTTCTTCAAGAATTAAGGTAAGTGGGCTTGTTTTAAATGTGTAAATTTTGTTTATGCATTTCGTGTGTTTTAAAATTCAGTCGAGTGCAAATTCTTCTTCTACCCCTTCTGGTTACGATTTTTGGCATGAGTTATGTTTTGACACTGTGAGAATTCAACTTGATATGGGTGGGAATCCCAACCATGACGTACCCTTTCGTGGTGGAGGATATAACCGCTATACGGCCTCGCCCCCTTAGAGGAGTAAAAATTAGGGACTGATATCAGTAAACCATTGAAAGTAGAGGAATCTCAGTGTCTGGTCGACGTTATGCATGTCGTTTAAGTCATGTTATGAAAGGTGTGTGTTTCGAATTTTTATGCATTTTGTTATGTTGTGCTCGAACGGCCCCCACTTGTTGAGTGACGACCATGTCACTCACTTCTTACTCTACCCTCCCAGATAAATCAGAAGAAGAAATAGAGAAAGAAGAATCAGACACCCGTTTTGGGGCTGATAGTGGACGCATGAAGAATTTTAATTAAGAATATGTTCTTGTGAGTTTTTAATTCAAGTTATAAACGCTTCCGCAGATTTTATCGTTTTCAGAGTTACTATTGTAAAGACGATTCCATTTTTATGGTATTTATGTTATAAACTGGTTTTGGTTTATACTATACTACGAGGCTTGTTGTTTTTCGATTGTGTGATTGATGAACAACACCGATGTCGACTAACCCCGGTAGCGGGGCGTGACACACAATCGCCACTGAAGGAGAACGATTGATAATATAACAAGCGGTTTTGACTGCTTCCGCCCAAAATGACTTGTCTAGACCCGCAGTCCTCACCATAGCTCTTGTTCTGTCCAACAAGGTTCTGTTCATCCGCTCCGCCACTCCATTCTGTTGAGGCGTGTAAGTCGTCGTAAACTGTCTTTTGATACCCTCATGTTGACAATATGCATCAAATTCGTCACTGGTATATTCTCCTCCATTTTCAGTCCTCAGACACTTGATTTTCTTGTCTGAATCAAGTTCAACCCGCGCTTTGAAATCTTTGAAGATCTAGAAAACATCTGATTTCTTCTAGATCGGATACACCCAACATCTCCTAGAGAAATCATCAATGAACGAGACAAAGTATATCGCTCCTCCTAGGGATACAACCGGTGCTTGCCAAACATCCGAATGAATCAGTTCCAATATGCTTTTACTCCTGGCAGTAGAAGTGCCAAACTTTAATCTGTGTTGTTTACTGGTAACACAATGCTCACAAAAGGGTAATGACACTTTTGTAAGATCTGGCAGCAGCTTCCGTTCTGAGAGAACTTTCAACTCCCGTTCTGACATATGACCGAGCTTTCTATGCCATAACACTGTTAATTCTTCTCCTGAACCAATTGATGCAACAGCTAATTCAGCCTCTTTGTGTGTTTCTCCCAAAAGTACATACAGATTTGCAGCAACTTTTTCCGCCTTCATAACCACAAGCTCACCCTTCACAATTTTCATGATCCCGTTCTCGATACGAGTTTTGCACCCGATGTTATCCAATTGCCCCAATGACAAAAGATTTTTAGTCAGTCCCTTCACATGTCGTACCTCCTGTATGGTGCGAATGGTGCCATCAAACATTTTAATTTTGATAGTATCGACCCCAACGATTTCCAAGGCATGATCATTTCCCATGAATACAGATCCTCCTGAGACTGGTTCATAATGATCAAATCATTCTCTCTGAGACGTCATGTGCCACGTCGCTCCTGAATCCATAATCTATGTGTCACAAAATTTGTGTCTGTCTTCTGCAACAGTTGCTGCTTCGCTGAATAATATTTCACCACTGCTTGAAATACTGATCACATTTCCTTGAGAACTCTTCTCGATACTCGTATACTCTTTCTTGAAGTGCCCTTTACCGCCATATTTAAAGAAGTGAATATTTTTCTTCTTACTTCTCGACTTTGATCTATCTCGTCTTTGGCTCCCACTGGAGTCACAGTCCATAAATTTTCCTCTTATCATCGGTAAAGCCTCTGCCTGCTTCGAGGTTACCAACCTATCTTCCTTATTCTTGTGCCAGCTTTCTTCTCCAAGAACCGCAGTTAAGACATCGTCGAATTTTAGAAAGCCCTTAAGAATATTGTTGGTTATGTTGATGATAAGTTGATCATATGAATTTGGTAGACTTTGGAGTAGAAGCTCCGCACGTTCATTTTCCCCTATTTTATGACCCATGGAAGTGATTTGGGCAAATAGAGTATTTAGTGTGTTGAGATGGTCGGTCATCGATGAGGATTCCGCCATCCGACGAGTATAAAGCCTTCTCTTTAGGAAAATCATGTTGTGTAACGACTTGACCTCGTACATCTTTGTCAAAGTATCCCAGATAAATTTTGCTGTTTTTATCTCAGAGATACTTGACAATACTTTGTCTGCTATAGCCAATTGTAGATTGACAACAACATTATCATTCATCTCATTCCACTTTACATTATCCGTAATCTCCACCGGTCTATATCCAATAGCCGCCAAGCAATTCTCCATTCTTAAAACTGCTTGTATCTTTATTTTCCACAACATAAAATTGCTTCCGTTGAACTTTGCTATCTCGTACCTGCCCGCCATTATGTCTACAATAATTTGGTAGACTGGAAAAAATAATCCCGCCTTAATAAAAAAATCTAAAAAAATATTTTCTGATGTAGAAGATTAGTCTAGGCTGCAACCACAGAGCATACTCAGAATTTTAAGAAATTTTAAACCAAGGCTCTGATACCACTTGTTGGTCCCACTTGCGGTAATTTGAGATAATAAACCCGAAAATAAAGAATAAACTGGACACCGAGATTTACGTGGAAAACCCCTATAAATTATTAGGGTAAAAACCACGGGCAAGATGAAAAGACTTCCACTATAATATTTTGTGGTGTACAACTCACTCACTGTGTTTCCAAAGAGAACTAACACTCTCTTAATACAGGAGAACAAACACCTCACAAATATAATAGAACTAAGCACTCAAATGCTATAGAATGAGAGAAAACTCGAAGAAGGGATGATTTCATAATAGAGCTCCTTGACCGTGTGAAGACGCATTTTATCTTTCCACTTTTCCGCCAACCTTGCATCCCACGTTTTTTTTATTCAGCCAAATTCAATTCATTTTCCCATCCAATTGCATTTTGCTGACATGCAATAAATGCTACTGAAAATTTCTACACACATTAATAACTACGTTAATAAAAAAATCAAGAACACACACACACACACATGAAATTTTCATCCACAAAATCATCCAGAAAATGTATGAAAAGATGTACACAGACCTTAAAAAAAACTCCAAAAACTTAAATTCCCAGAAAACAAGAATTTTAATAAGAACAAGAGAAGAACGAAATGAAAACAAACTATTCTCAGAGCTTTATCCCCACCCGTCTTCAAATCTCACCTCTGCTTTTGCTGCGGATTCTGATACAGAAGAAAAGAAAGAAAATTTTGGGTTTTTTTCTAAATTTTTTTATTATTGGAAAGCAGAAACTTAATGATCAGTGAATCATTGATTGAGAAAGGTTCATGTATATATAAATAATATCGAGAAAGTGAGTAGCAAAAAATAAAGCCATTGTCGAACATGAATTTGATTGAAATATTGACCAAATCTCTGCGAACTTTGTAGTAAATGTTCTCAACTCCATTAAATTAAAGATTCAACCTCAGAAATATTTTTGATAGAGATGGATATCCCTTTTTGATATTGATTAATGTCAAACAGAGTCCATTTTTGGGATTTTATTCAAATATGGAAATTACAGACCTTTGTGATATACATTAATTTGATTGAAATATTGACCAAATCTCTGTGAATTTTGTAGTAAATGTTCCCAACTCCATTAAATTAAAGATTCAACCTCAGAAATATTTTTGATAGAGATGGATATCCCTTTGTGATATTGATTAAATTTTGTTCTTTTCATTTGGATTCTTAGCAAGTCAATCAGTGCAAACTATGTGGAAGTAGGCTTACTGAAACTGGTTTAACAAATGGATTATCAAGAAAGTCATTAAGGAGGGTAAACTGAAAAGTAAATAAGCACAACGTTATTTCTGAATATTTAGGGATTTCAAAACTCCACGTGCACTATTAAAAATGTACGATCTGTCATAAAGGACAATGGCATGATAACAATGCCATGTGGTCTTTGCAGTGATTTGTTGAAAAATAGAACTTATCATCTAATTTTGATTCCAATATTTATATTAAAAAAAAATCTAACATCAAACGGTGGAAAACACACGATGGTTTTGGTTTTGTTGCTTCAATGGAGTTATAGGTCTTACGAACTCTATAAATATCCATGATATATTTTCTTTAAGATCATATTCAAAATTACCTCTTCTGAATGATTCAATATGTGACAAAAAAATTCAAAGCATTAAACACAACAAAACACAAATAAATTGAATGAAGTATCAAATATATAAATCAAACGGTCAAAAACATAATTTCAAGTCAAGCTATGTCGGTCCTGTCACGTCCCGAGACCGGGGTTAGTCGACACCGGAGTTGTTTTACAACCACACAATTGAAAACAACAAGCCTCGTAGTATAGTATAAACCAAAACCAGTTTATTACTCATAATCAATCATAAGATTGTCTTTACAACGTAGATTCTGAAAGCGATAAAAATATGCGGAAGCGTTCATAACTAGAATTAAAACCTCACAAGAACATATTCTTAATTAAAATTCTTCATGCGTCCACTATCAGCCCGAAAACTGGTGTCTGATTCTTCTTTCTCTATTTTTTCTTCTGATTTATCTGGGGAGGGTAGAGTAAGGGAGTGAGTGATATGATCGTCACTCAGCAAGCGGGGGCCGTTCGAACACAACATAAAAATATTTACACCATTTTCGAAAAATAACACATAAACATATCATGCTTTTCATAACATATCATCATATTCATATCATAACAGCACTGCGATTTTTCCACCTTCTATGGTTGACTGATATCAGTCCCTAAGTTTTAATCCTCTAAGGGGGCGAGACCATAAAACGGTTCTATCCCACTGTGAAGGGCCATATGTTGGGATTCTCACCCATTTTCAGTGAATCCTCACAGTGCCAACGCGTAAACGTACCAAAATCGCACAAAAACGTAGAAACAGAATGACGGTGCTCGACCGAATTTTTCGAAAACAAGAAAATATATAACCGAAATTTAAAGATTTAAAACAAGCCCACTTACCTTAGACCCTGAAGAAAACATGAAGAATTCGAAACTATAGAAAGATCATGCAACTGATACCTCGAAAACGCATCAGCACATCTACGAATAATCAGCCGCCTTGTAAAATTCCTTGCGCCTCAATGAACCGTTGGATCGGGCTTAAACTTTTACAGTACGTTCATAAGTACGTCAAATAAATTATGAACGGTGGAGATCGGGTTTGGTTGTCTTTTTGATTTGCTTATGTACGAAAAACCGTAGGTATGCTGTTCTCATCTAAAATCTGAGCATTTTTCTTGCGAAGGCTATAAACCAAAAACTAACCGTTGGATTTGGCCGAAATTTAGATATGTTGTTCAAAGCATATGCAAGAACATTATGAACGGTGGAGATCGGATTCCGAATACCCGAGAAAGAAACAAATTTCTGAACTCGGACATAATTTTGATTACTCGTGCAGAATTTGGAGGAAATTTCGAAAATATGAGAGCAAAACTCGAAAATTTGATATGTAAATGAGGTGTAAATTCTGAATGGGAGCTTCTCCTATTATGGCAGGAGATTAAGGCGTGGAGATTAAGACGTGGCTTTGCGTTTATTACGCACGAAAACAGCTTGGCGATTCGAGGGACGTCGACGGAAAACCTTGCTGAATTTTCTTCCAAGAAAACGTGCCTTCTTCCTTCCAAGATTTTCGTGTGTGCGTGTGTTTTGCTAGGAAGCACATGGCCCCCGGTCTTCGTTCCTCGATCGCGTTTCGAATAAGCTTTAAAACACTGTTTTTTGTATTCATGTAGAAAAGTGCATTTTAAACATGTAAGAATGCATCATATATTTAATTAATGCAATTAAAATCATTTAATCAGTCATTTTTCATTTTCTCTAGATTCGCATGCAGTTATGTTACGTTATCGCATTTTGGACCGTACATAAACTCAATGAATATCAAACATACAAACCAAACGATCAAAAACACAAGTTCAAATCAAGCTATATCGTTCCAAATTAGTTCACAAAACTTGTTCTTCAACACAATCATCAAGCAATCTAAAAGACAAGAAATAACAAAACGAGTAGGAAGATGCTTCTCCGTCCCTGTACCAAAACCTCTTGCTCTTGAATGTTTTCTTCAGTCTCTCCTCGTATCCACCTCAAAACACACAAAAAAAATCCGTTAAAATATGTGAAAAGCTGTACTTCACCTTTCCCTACAGAACTCTCGACCCCATTAAGCTCAGCACCATTAACATCACCAGCAAAAGCAAAAACAGATACATAATTTTGGGCTAACATTGCATGGTTTCAATATTAACTCCATTAAATATATCAAAATAAAATCTCATCATTATACAAAATCTATTGCCTCACGCAATAAAGATTTGAGAGACATACCAACGCATCCTAGCTATCTACTGCCTCACGCTTAATCTGGTTATGGCCCATACTACAAAATAATATTGAATTTTAGATAATATAAGGGACGAAAAATACCATAATTAAATATTACAAAAATAAAAACTAAACATACATAAACATCTCCTTCGATAAAATCCATTGCAGGCGATATTACCGGAAGCAGAAAATGTTCTTCAAACAAAAGCACACACTCAAATGGAAGTGCTACAAAGCCATGGCATCCAAAACCCGGTCCGTGACTATTCTGAACTATCACAAATTGGGTTTCTATATTATTTTTCTTCACTTTGACAGTGCCCACCAGTAAAACCGTATGACGGCGCGACGGATCATTTCGTAGGCTTTGCTCCGATTTATTCACCCCAGTATACACGGCCTATACGTTAATTTTTGTTATTCAAATATCTAAAAATGTAATTTTATCTACAAATAATTTTGTAAATAAGTGATTATTATACCTTGTTATAGTTTACGAGGCTGTCATAGAACACCATTACCCCGATTACGGGAAAATGATTCAAACACTGAAGTGCCTGATCTTTAGTTAAAATCTTATATGCGCTTATTTTATATCTATCTTCCTACAACCAAAATAAACAATTAAACATATATATTTTTAAACATATGTAATTAAGTTACAATTATGTCTTACCGTAGGATGAACTTTTGCCACCAAGTTTTTTAATTGTGAGGTTGTGCAACCAGTACTCGCTCGTAGACCATATTTTACAATGTATGCTAAAACATGATCTACCCTTGTACCTCCATGACCTATCATGTCATTTGGTGGTGTCGGAATTGATAATAGCTTGTGTAAGTTGTCGAAGCATTCGTTGACATCGAAAATGAACACTCCTCGCCAATTCTTGATAGTTAATCTTAGCATTCGATAAACAGTTTCCACACATTCTATCGTTGCTATAAACGAACAGGTGGATAAAGGTGTTTGGAATATCGGATCTATTTGATGTCTTACTGGAGACAAGAAATCGTGTACGAAGGGGGTTGCAATGATTTGCATCCCATCTTGAAGGAATTCTTGTGTTATTTTATACATAAATCTTCATAAGTTGCCCTGTGAACATAATACAAATATAATATTATTTTAAAATGAATTTAAAAATATTGGACATACTATGCATTGTACAAGTTATATTGATACGCAATGACATAATATACTTGTTTATACGTACATAACATGTAATAGATTGATAAAAGATTGAAAATCAATAATAATAAGTTATGCGAGTTCCTAAATTATGTCGACTGCTAGCTTAAACAAAGAAATCAAGAATTATATTTATTTATACTTGATAGATTTATTCATTTGGTATTAACTCTTCAAGTTTTTATTATAATAAATTTTTCTATGACCCACGTACCATGGTATTTCAAATCATATTTTAATTTTCAACAACCATATAGAATTGAGAAATAAGAAATATATATATATATCGATGTTGAATAAAAACATGAACATATTATAAGTTTTGAAAATAGATATTGTGATGGCAGACCCTAGCTGAATAAATAGAGATCATATTCACCCAAGAGTAGTAGGCAAAAAGTAAGCCCTTTCATTAATCTTCAAATGAAGTTATTAAAAATGCATTTTCATTATTCTTTTAATTTTTAAAAATATTTAAGAATCCTTTGTATTGTAGCTTTGTTCCACATGGATAAATATTTTCATATATTTGTATATGTAGATGTTATTTTTTATTGGCTTTATTTTTGAGATTATCTTATCAATAAAATTTAAAATATTGACTTGAAGATTTTTGCAGTTAAAAGAGATAATTGAAGATGATATTTTGTTGAATATATATTCTGATTGTTGAATATATTATGGAGATTGAAAGATATTATCTTGATTGATATGAAAAGATAACATTTAAGATTTGAAAGAATTTGTCTATCTTGGACATGATTAGTTTCTATATAAAAGAGTGTTAATTCATTTTGAATATTGCCGAGCATGACCACTTGTGGTTGACAGAGGCCGATGAGCTTTAATGTCAAATCTTTCAGAGTTTATTTTTGGTTGATGCTTTTATGCACGATATTCATAAGACATTCTTTCGGAGAAGAAGGCGAGTTCTCGGGAGATAACGATATTTCTTGCATAGAACATATTTTATTGTTTTGAGCTTGTCAGATTGGTTGGGTGCAAAATTAACGAGCTAAAACGAATTTTTTTATTCCATGTGTGTCACGACAACTGCTTTGAAAAGATTCAAACAGTGCCACTTTATCATTATGTTTTGAGAGCTTTTCTATTGCTGATAGCGTACAAGAGTTCACTGATCGTTGATTCATTCCTGGGGAAAGGAAAGAGACAATCCATGAAGGGAGTTAGATCGAAGTGGATATTGAAGACGAGTGGTGTTAATTCGCCTAATGAAGTCAACTGAATGTGTTCGTCATAGATGCGTCACTGAAAGATGGAATCTTTTAATTTGAGTAAAACATTGGATGATTGTAACGTTTTTTATATTTAATGGATTAATTTGATAGCTGAGCGTGATCTCGTGGATGTAGGTCGATTAGACTGAACCACGTTAAATTGCTTGTGTTCTTATTTTTGCTTTTACTTTTACATTTCTTAATTGGTCTAATTATGACAACAGAAGCAAAATAAAAGAAAAAAATTGGATCAACAAATGGTATTAGAGCGGATGCATTATTTTTATGAGGTTGATCTAGAGTTCAATTTTTGAAAGCAATGGTAGGATGCATGATGAAGAAATGGCCTATGCGAGCACATATGGTGGAATGATGATTGATATTCAGGGGGAGCATATGATTTTTATGTTCACATTTTTTAATGCGCTGCAACAGAACCAATGACAACATTTTCAAATACAACAGATAGAGAGACAAATTGATTGAAAACTCCTGATTTTATTTATGAAATTTGAATTTTTTTTAGTATTATGATATTTTTAATTTTCTTGACTACTTTATGATTTTTCAAAAATAATCCAAAGGGGGAGATTGTAAATGTTATTTTATATTGGCTTTTATTTTTGAGATTATCTTGAAGAAAATTTAAATTATTGACCTGAAGATTTTTGAAAATAAAAGAGACAATTGAAGATTGTATTTTGTGAATATGTATTGTGATTGTTGTAGATATTATGAAGATAGAAATATTATCTTGATTGATATGAAGAAACAACGTGCAAGATTGGAGAGAGTTTGTCTATCTTGAATATAATGAGTTCTTCTATATAAAAAGGTGTTAATTTATTTCAAATATTTCCGAGCATGACCACATGTGGTTGAGAGAGGCCGATGAGCTTTGATGTCAAATATTTCAGAGTTTATTTTTGGTTGTTGCTTTTATTCACTATAATCATTAGATATTCTTTTGGAAAAGAAGGTGAGTTCTCGAGAGAGAATGATATTTCTTGCATAGAGCATATTTTATTATTTTGAGCTTGTCGGGTTAGTTGGGTATGGAATTAATGAGCTAAAAAGTATATGTTAATTCCATGTTGCATAATGTATCACAACAACTGCTGAGACAAGATTCAAACAATGCTACTTGATCATTATGTTTTGAGAGCTTTTCTATTGATGGTGGTCCACAAGCGTTAATTGATCGTTGATTCATTTCTCGGTGTTCTCGGTAGAGAACAATTTACAATTTCGAAAAGAGTTTGATTATATTACATATTGAAAACGAGTGATGCTCATCAAATGAAGTTTACTTAATGTGTTTGTCATAGAGACGTTATTGAAAGATAGAGTATTTTAATTTGAATAAGTCTTTGTATTATATGCATAACTCTCCAAAAACTAAATCAAAGTTCAGAAATCAAACCGATAGTTTTCAATTAATTTGAATAAGTTCTGTACTAGAATTATCCCATATATGCATACAAACATAACTTCAAAAATAACAAAAAATATCGTCAAACTTACAAATATTATTGTAAAATAACTTTCCATTACCCGGGAATCAGCGACATATCGCATCATGTTTTCATTTTTTCGAAAGCTTTATGTTGTTTAAATATGTTGGCAACTGTGTGATACATATTTTGAACCGCGCGATTGTGACCCCGGTGCAGGATATCACATATTTGTTTCGATATGACAGAAGAAGTTAACTACTTAGCGGAATTAGCCTTGTAATTCTACAATGAGAAATAAGTTAGTCAAATTATTTAATATTATCAGCAACCTTGATATTTAACATGCATAATGATTTTGTTAATGTATTTTTGGGATTGTTACAGCAAAAGATTTTCTATTTAGAGGAGGTTTGCAAGCTTAATGTATTTTTCGCGTATTATTGCTTGACATTTTGGGCTCGGACTACTGAAAGTCATGATCGTAGTATTTTTCGAGGTGTAGTTCATGTGATGGTTGAGGATAAGGTAGTGAGATCAAGGTACCGTCCTCGCCATGTTGTTTTTGGTAAATTTTGATGAGTGTTTTAATTGAGTTTATATTATCCATGTTCTTGTTTATTTTGAAGACGTGGAATGTGTTGTGTTGATGGTGATGTCAAATGAAATTTCTAGGTTTAAAATCTTTAAAAATCCTTAGTTATTGTTGCAACCACAGTCTATCAATTCACAATAAGGTATTTAATTGAAATTTGATGAATGCCTAAATGGAAAGGTAAGAAGTCCAGTGAAAAGTTTTCTGTACAACCCTAACACATGGTAGTATTTGTTATTCAAGAAAAAGAAATAACTGACTACTGGTAGCTCTTTCATCTCCATATATTATGCCTCACCTCTTACATGTGAGCCCTATTTCTTCTAGAATAAACAAATACAGTTTTGGGTTTCTCGTCTGCTACGCGACTTTTTTTTTCCCACAATAGTTGTAGCCACGTATCTAGGCATGCAGATTCAAAACTGATTTAAAATTCAAAACTGAGTTAAAATTGGATGAAACTACCCTTAGTCTGTCTATTATGGAATTTTTATTTATACTCGTTTTTTGCTTTCAAACTAGGAATTCATTACTTGTTTTGTGCAAGCCTTGTGAATTTATCTCGGATTCAGTTAATGTCTCAACAATAACTATAATATATGATGTGGAAAGGGGGGTAACATAGAAGACACAGTAGAGATAAAATGTCATGTTAATTAAGAAAGTTAAAAATGTATGCATCAAATAGAATGGTTTTCTTGCGGCATAGTGTTTTGAAGTAAATGCTTTTATATTCTCTGAGTTTCGGATTAGTATTGTGTGATGATAGATTGAGGCGATGAGAGGTGCGTAAGTGGAGTCTTCAACCAAGTTTGACATAAATATCAAAGCAATAATTTTAGAGTAGATTTGAATAAGCAAAAAAGACGAATATGACTGCATCATCAAAGACATAACATTTTATCACAAACCACAGTTTATCTTTTTGTTGGCATACGATGTTATGAATTTATTTTTTTTTTTGTTATTTATTTTTAGGATGACGGTGTAATTACGATTCCAATTGATCATTCGGAGAATTTTCATCTCAAACGCTCACGGTAAAATGCATCATGAAATCATACTTATAAATGTATTCTTCCTTTGTTCATTTGTCATTGTTTAAATATTTATTATATATTCTCGCTTTAAGATTGTCTTAGTTGGGAAGTCATTTACTATAAGCATTGATATGTTATGTGATGTTTCTCACTAGTTTAGTTTTTTTTATATTCTAGCTTTAAGATGGTCCTGGTTGGAAAGTCATCTTATCTATTCATTAGTATATCATGCGATTAATTGGATCCGATGATATTAAAAGTCTTGTGTTATTTGGTTGCATATTTCAGTAAGTTGGATCATGATTGTGCTACCTACCTCTTTTACTTTGGTGATGTGCCTTAGTAGTACGAGCTTTGATGTTCAATGAATGTTTCACTTCTTTAATATGGTATTTCGTTTTTTTAGAATTTTGCGGTTTATCCATCGACGTCTCGGTTTTGATTGAAGCATGTTTAAGCTTTTGGAGTTATCTTAATGCAAATTTAATATTTCTCTTATTTGGCTGAAATATACGAGGAATATTAACAATTATGAAGCAAAGGATGGTTCTGTTGATGGTGATGTCTTTTTCATAATTCCAGCATTGTCTTCTAATTTCGTGTTTTCATGGAAAGTTAGAATTAATTAACGGAAACTTTCTTGAAAAATATACCCAAAAACTGACCAAAAATAGCTCATTCAAGATGCTTTTCAAAATTAATTTAACATGCACTATGTTAGGAACTCAAACCACAAATACAAAGAAAGCTATAATTTCATTAATAAACAGAAAATTACATAAGAAATTATCAATTCTCACAAGGAGAATGACCCCTAGAGCAGAAAATATTATAATTAAGAGAATAAATTTTTCTCTCTCTAGCAATGCTAGCAACAACTGTATTAAAATACACAGATATGTAAAATAACTAAGTCATTCCCCCTTTTTATTCTCACGCACAAAATAACTAACCCCACCCCATTTTAATTCTCTAACACATGTATATTATATGTAGTTCCTATTTAAATCCAGCTTATTATAACTATTGCCCATAAAAGCCCGTAACACAATACCATCCATGAGGTTGAACTGGTCCAAAACTCTCTTCCTTAATTCGTGGTTGAGGTTGTGGTTTGGACCTAAGTTAAAGCAAAACCCTCTCAACCCAGATGCTACCATCACCTTTCTCCAGCTACCATATACTTTATTCATACCTACCCCGATCTTTTAAAACTTGAACCCGTACTCGACCTGATCTATCTATACAAGAGGTTTAACATATTCCTTGCGAACAATCCCTGCTTATCCACACCCACTACAGTAAACTAAGAAAATAAAGTAAAAACTTTATGTGAATTGTAAGAAGTTTGTCCGACACCTAACGAATTTTAGATCCTTGATTGCTGACATACGGTAGATTGTTGAGTTGAACTTCTTGCTGGATAATTGTAATGGCAAAGCATGGCCCAGTACGAACTATATCTCTATTCTTTCTTGGAAAAAATGTGGATTAAGCATCCCCTTTAGCAGCCAATTACTGGGCACATGAGAAACGAGCTTACCCTCGTTGGTGTGTTGACTTCTCAGGCTTTGGGCATATTGGCTAAGTCTACATATTTTCTTATGTAAATGAGTTGCATGTTGTCGACTTGGGTCTGAATTTGGTGCTCATCTTCAGATGTGCATATGTCCTTGAATCTTAGTAAGATGATAAACTGTTGAGCTGTGGAAAACTTGTGTATTATACCCTGTTGAGATGGCCAATTTCATGTCTATGTTTAAAAGCTATTTTTAAGCTATGTCTTGACAATAATGTTTACTATTTTAAATATCTTAAACTTGGATTATGAGTTTTGCGTGATTATTTTGGGTTGATTTCTAATGACTTTATTCTTAGGTAAAAATCATTGAATTTTGTGTGCATATAAAATGCGAGGCATTAAAAGAAATGGTTTCAGTCTATTGACATACTAATTTTGCAAGGGTTCATCAAAGGGATGATTCAACGTTTTCATTACTACGTGAAGTACGTTGTTCTTTTCTTCTGCTACATTTGATTTGATCATTTGGATTTTTATATATTTTTTTTATGTATGATATTTTTATTATTTGATATTTAATTGGGGGGTTAACACTCTACATTATCACACTGTGTTTTCATGAACATGGATAACTTAATGTTGTTTGAATTTGTTGGCAGCTGTGTGATTATAAATATTTCGACCAATGTGATTGTTCTCCCGACACGCAGGGATACGTGTTTTCATATCCCTGTGATAGAATTTGTCAACGAACTGGCGGAATCAGCCTTGGAATTCTACAATCAGAAAGATGTTAGACAAATTATTTAATATTATTGGCAACCTTTGTAATTTAACATGCATAATGAATTTTTTTTTATGTATTTTTGGGGTTGTTACAGAAAAAGAAACTCTATTTCGAGAAGGTTGGTCAGCTTAACTTATTTGTCACGTATTATTTCTTGACATTTTCGGCGTGGACGGCTGAAAGTTATGACCGTCGTCTCTTTCGAGATGTCGTTGATGTGCTGGATGGGGTTATTGTGATGCTTTGTGAGATCAACGTACAGTCTTCCCATTTTGTCTTTTGTCAGTTTTCGTTAGTGCTTTGATCGAAGTTCATATTATCCTTGTCTTGGTTTATTTGAATGTTCAGTGATATATGTTGTGTTGTGTTGTGTTGTGTTGTGTTGATGCTGATGCCAACTGAATTTTTTTGGTTTGCAATCTTTAAAAAAAATTGTTATTGTTGCAACCACAATTTAATTGAAATGTGATGAATATATTCTGCTAAATTTTAAGGAAAGAAACCCAGAAAAAAATTTTCCGTACAGCCCTAGCACAAGTTAGTACGTGTTACTCAAGAAAAAGAAATAACTGACTCCAGAGTAGCCATATATATTCTCTCCATATGTTTTCACCCACCTTTGTCGAGTATGTGTGAGCCTTATTTTTTCTAGAATAATACAGTTTCGGTCTTCTTAGTCACTATGCTACTCTTATCTTTTTGGCTCACAACTGTTATAGTCATGTATGCTAGGCATTCAAATTCAAAACTGAGTTAAAATTAGATGTGACCCCAAGTCTGTTTATTATTGAATTTGATTTTTACTAGTTCTTCTTAACTTTTAAACTAGGAATTGATTTATTGTCTTATGCTAGCCATGTTAATTTAACTTTGATTCAATTATTGTCCTAGTTAATATAACTATAAAATATGAAACGAAGTGAGTACCATATAAGCCAAAGCAGAGATATGTGTCATGTTGGTCAACAAGTTGTGATCCTCGTTTGTTCCCCGAACTCGAAATAACGGCAATCAAATCATCATCTCTGTCTTCATCCTCGTTTCAAATATTAATGGGACAAGACGGCTGTGGGTACGGGGATTCCCCGAACCAAAAATTATTATTATCTATTATTATTAGTGATAATATTATTATTAATATTATTTTCGAGACGAGTTCGAGGTTGGAGATAATATTCTCATATCCGTCCCGAACTATTTCGGGAATTTTAAAAAATCCCCAAATCCAAAACCAAACAAATCGAGGATCTCCATCCTCATTTCAGGTTTTTCCTACGAGGCCCCCAAACCCACGGAGAAAGTGGACATCCCTAAGCAAAGCCCTCTCAAGTCTCACCCTAGATGCAGCCATCACTTTTCTCCAGCTACCAGAGCCATTATTCAGTTCGATCTGTGAATCCAAAGAAATTAATGATTACAAAATAAGATATGATCATTACCAATGCTTGAAAATCATGCATATTTGTAAATCTGAGAAGAGTTATGCATCAATATACATGAACTTGCATACGACGATGTACTTGCGCACAATAGTCGAATTTCGTCAAAGTTGATGACTCCACGACCCCAAGAACAAGTTTCGACAGGAACCCTTATTTAGTTGAAATTGGAAAGTTAGAAGTTTTGGTACTTTATTCCTTTTCTATTCATTTTTCGATTGATATAAATTTTGAATAATGTTTGTATAAAATAATGTGAAAAGTGAGATGAAATATTTTGTTTTGGTAAACTGAAATACATTGAAGAGCGGCCTGCTAGGTATCGAGACCCTTTTAAAGCTTAAACCACATTTTGTTTTTAATGGTTGGAACTTGATCAACTGGCCTTGTGTCGATGAAAGAATTTGAAATATTGATTTTTTTTTTTTTAAAGGCAATATATTGATTTTCAAAATGCTATATAAAAAAATTTGCATGTGTTATGTTGTATATATTCTTTACATAATTATTGGTGCAAAAACAAAGCTATATATATTTATTAAACGTATTCTAGCGACTTTTGGCACGCGGTACTTGCATGTATTTTAAATTTTAATATAAAATTTTATACTATAAGTCAATAAATAACTATAAATTGATCGAAAATAATAAAACCAAAATGTTCGATAACGTGTATATTTTTGACAAAAATGTTCAATGATATGGGTTGTTCGTTTCCTTTTAGTGATAATTCCTTAAAAACAAAATTAAAATTCAATGTGATTTCCATATAACGGGTATATACTAAAATAAATGTTATAATTAAATAAAAATATAAAATATTATTAAAATAAAAATTATTTTTACATCAAATTAAAGCTCAAACTACAAATTAGCACTTCAAGACACATGTTGCAACACCGAGAGCACCCGATCAGCGATATGAACAATGCGGCATTCAAGAACAACCCAACCCGTACAGCCCCAGCCCCGAACACGATTGGGTACCATCCCAGGCTGAGCACAAGCTGGCCGAACTACGCTTTGAATTGGCGGTGAAACCCGCCTTTGGCCCAAACAAGCCAGGCGGAGAGGACGGAAAGAAACGTGTGGAGACGAAACAAGCGGAGTGTAGAGCCCACATGGGAGGAAAGTAGGAGTGCCTTTGCATGGCACGAAAGCTGTTGCTTGATCCGAATAGGAAGATGTCGAGGACGGTGAGGGAAGATGATGGTGATGGCCAACGAGCGGAGGCCGCACGCCCCCATGCCAGTTCTCTTGTGTTTTCTGGCTTGCATATCTGGTTTTTGGTATGTGGGGGAAGCCATTGTTGGTTTTTTAGGTGTTCGGGGATTGAGAGTATGTGGGTGAAAGAGGTGGAGAAGAAGGTACAAAATCTAATTCTTAATTTTTTATTATTATTTTCTTATATGTTCACAGAAATAATTAATAAAAAATTATTATATTATATTATAGAACAGAGAAATAGGATTCAATTTTAATTTTTCTAAGAAAAAGCTAAGATTTTTGTGAAGATTATAATATATTAATACATATATAGTCATATGTTAAAGTATGTTTCCCAATTAATAGTATATATACTAAAATACAACACACCCACTTCTCTATTTTCTCATCTTCACCAAGAAATGTGAAAATTTTAGACAACTAAATCTCATTATCGATGTGTAGTTTTTCTATGTATAAAATTATGCAATGAAAATAGCTTCTTAATGTATTTAATTGAAACATATATATATAATTCATTGTGTGAGATGTTTTGCATATAAAATGACAAATATCCAACACCTTTTTGGGTTGAAGTGGGTTGTCTTATTTTTCAAAAAATTTAAAAAATATAATAACCAATTCCAAATCTAAATTAACAATTTATCCGGTGATTGATCAAATATTTTAGAGATTATCTATGGAGACAAAGAGGAAAGAGACAGAGAAGAAGATGATGGAATGATACAATTGTCGATAAATTTTGAAAAACTTTATATTATTTATCTAGTTTTTTGAAGTTTTGTTAAATTTTATGCACTCTTAATTTCAAGCTCGTGATATTTATTGTTAACTATTTTGGGTAAATGTAATGGATAATAAATGGTTGTTGTAGTTTTTTTCTTTCTTCAATTTTGGTGGGTTGGCTCACTAACCCGCAATCTAAAATGGTTTGTGTTTGTTTGAGATTTTTCAAACCCGTCAAATTGACGATCATGATCTATTTGATGGTAGATTGTGGCTGCCTATGGCAGATGGAATAACTCATTTTTACGACTCTAATTCTAATAATTAATTTAATAAAATATTATTGACCTTTTATTTCCACTGGGCTGTTTTAGGTTTCTAAACCATCCCTTGGATCACAAGAAGCACTCTACTATGTTTTGTATTATTTCATGCTACACAGATGTAGATGATATGATTAACACCCATAAATTTCATTACTTGCAAAGTAAATCTTTAAATAATTGATATTATGAAATCTCACACAAAATGTAGCATAGGATTCACACTTTAGTCTAAAAGATTGTATACTCTCGTCGAAGGAGTTTCTATTTACATAATTAAGAACACGTAACCAAGAAAAAAAGCTAAAGAAAGATGGAAGTAAGGAAGAAGAAGAGGAATAACAAGTGATGAAAAGTAGAAATAAACGTAAATATCCTAACAAGTTAAAGATATCATTCATTTTTCCAATTCAGCAAAATGAGTTCAATGCTCTCACTCAATCATCTTTCAATCTTGCTCAAAAATGCTTCCATTGGTGGCAACTCCTTTACAATTTCTTGCCAATCAGGCATCCCCTGCAGACAGAATAATAAGAGGAGATGCATGTAATCTTGTATCAAGATGGCAACATTAGCTTAATGTTTGCAGAATTAACAGCAAAAAAGAAAATTATGTGACTGTGAAATCATTCATTTTTTTCTTTTCAAAATTAAAAGCAACAGATGAACTCTAACCCGTCCAGATTTTCGAACACGTCCATCTAGACGAAGAACTATGTAAACATCTTCACCAGGAGTTGTGCCTTCAGATTTCTGTTGATCCTTGATCCACCTGGTAATGAGAAAATCAAAAGTAAACTGACATGAAATCTTTAACTTTTACAGAGACTATGGAAAATGAATGATTCATCCTGGTGACAACTTAGGGCAGAATAGCATCTAGTATCCTATGAAAACCCAAAAAAGCATATCCTCACCTCCCCCCCCCCCAAATATGGAATTTATGATATTTTAAAATAATGTGTTTATAAAAATCAGGCATAAAGAAAACGAATTTAAGGTAAATGTCATCTATCAACCTTTCCCATTCAACAGGTGATACCACTTCTGCCTTGAACCGAATCTCAGCTTTGAGTTTTGATTTTGCTACTACGGATTGGGTTCGTTTATCAAATTCTTCCTGCCAAGAAACCAGCAGATTATATCAACAATCTGAAAGAGTGATTTATTGCGAAATATATGACAAGCCGAGCAACTTATACGTTTTGTTCTACAAGATATGCTCAAGTAGTAGTAAGAGTATGTAACACATGCATGTTACATAAATCAAAGATAATTTTATGAACTTCTAGCCATGGCTTGCAAAAATCATACATGAGGATTTCGTTCACCTCACCCCAATAGATGGAAGAGATGCAGCTGCCTTAGGAGAAAGACCAAAGCCTTTCTTTGCAATTTTCGGTTCTTTCCCTTCACCCCATATGACAGGAACCAGAATAACCCCTCGACTCAGAAGCTCAGTTCGGAACCTTTCGGCCTTCTTCAATGCCAAAGCAACAGTCTCTTCATTTCCAGCCAAAATAATCTACAGTTCGTGGGCAACTATAATATCATCATAAGATCAGAGAAGGGAAACATTAAGAAGCTCTATTCTTAAGAATTATAAAACTTAACTAAACGGTCGTTATGAACCATAGTGTTGCCTAAAAAAATAAAATACATAGTTGATGATTATCTGCAAGAGGAGTGCAACTCAAGAACTATATATAAAGAGTAAGAGAAGAAGTGTCACTGACGGGCCTTGCTGTGTCTCGTAGCTGCACAAGTTCCACGATCCTGTTTGTTGAAAGGCACAAAGGCAGCCTTGATAGAGTTTCATCTCTTGTAATTTGTGCGATCTGTTCCTCCTCTTTCTTGTTGTCCCACAAAAATAAAGCCACAAGAACAACAATGCCTGTACCATACTGATATGAGAACTTAGTTGACAACTCTGTAACAAGTCTTCGTCCATTTGTTAATATAACTAATTAAATCTGTTGGATCAAGAGATGACTCCCAAGGTTAGTAGCCGTTGGAATACACCAAGGAAATGCTAAGGGAGGTTAATGGCCATAACCGAAATTAGTTAGCAATAAGCTTGGGGAAGGTATTCAGCTGGACGACTTACTGGTACCAGGGAGAAATCAGTTAAGAGACACTCCTTGCAGTCTGGAATAAGGGGACGAGTATAAAGGGGTGGGAAAAGAAACAATAGTACACAACAGAAGATAGAAAGGGAACTCATGAGCAGAGAGAGTGTATGCGTAACGTGAGGAAGATTGAGAACATTTGAGAGGAGAGAATCTTTCTTGTGTGATTCAATTCTTGGCTATTCTTCTTTGCAATTGTAACTTTCGATTCTTGATTGATTAATAAAGTGATTGGCGTGTTCTCCCGTGGACGTAGGCAATTCAAGCCGAACCACGTAATCCTCGCGTGAACTTTCTTGCTTTGCATGATAGAATGTTTGCTTGCGTTGGATCGAGTTGAGTGCGGTGTGAATCGTGAACACGAAAATCTTAACAAGTGGCGCCGTCCGTGGGAAAAGGGAGAAACGAAGCCATAAACACGAAGATCGAAAAGGATGAGTTCGATGAAACTTGATATCGAGAAGTTCTCTGGAAGCAATGACTTCGGGCTGTGGAGAATCAAGATGAAGGCCATATTAATACAACAGGGGCTGATAGAAGCACTAAAAGGAGAAGAAGCGATCCCAGGTGATTCAAAGGAGAAGATACAAATTCTTGCCAAAGCACAGAGTGCCATCATTCTATGTCTTGGTGATAAGCCCCTCAGGGAAGTGTCAAAAGAACCCTCTGCAGCAGCCATGTGGAACAAGCTGGAACACCTATACATGACGAAGTCTCTTGCCAACAGATTGTACATGAAGCAACGTCTATATTCTTTCAAGATCACAGAAGATAAAAGGGTTTCAACCCAAATAGATGAATTCATCAAGATCTTGGATGATCTTGAGAATATAGATGTGAAGTTGGAGGATGAAGACAAGGCACTGATATTATTAAACTCCCTCCCAAGCTCATACGAAAATCTTCGGGATGCCATGTTATATGGCAGAGAACAGACGATCTCCCTTGAAGAAGTTCAATCAGCAGTCCAATCCAAAGAATTACAAAAGAAGATTCAATCTAATGGACACATGCAAGGAGAAAGCCTTGCAATTCGAGGGAGAACTGATAAAAGGCCCTCAAGGACTGAAAGAAAACACTCAAGATCCAAAAGTAGAAATAAATATAGATGTTTTCAATGTCATAAGGAAGGGCATTTCAAAAGAAATTGCCCTGAAAGGAAGAAGCACTGGCAAGACAAATCAAGAGAAGGAGATGAAGCTGCAGTGGTATCTGATGGCTATGACTCAGCTGAAGTACTGGCAGTCACAGATCAGAGCCCTTGCAGTGATTGGATCCTTGATTCAGGGTGTTCATTTCACATGTGCCCCACCAGATCCTGGTTTGAGACATTTACCGAGGCAGAAGAAGGCTTAGTGTTGTTGGGAAATGATATATCATGCAAGGTGAAGGGCATTGGGACTATAAGACTCAAGATGCATGATGGAATGGAGAGATTACTGACTCAGGTAAGATTTGTCCCTGATCTCAAAAGAAATTTAATCTCATTGGGGACACTCGATTCAAATGGCTATAATTTTAAATCTGGAAATGGCATGCTAATAATTCAAAAAGGGTCATTAGTGGTCATGAAAGGACACAAAAGAAATTCTTTGTACATACTACAAGGCACCACAGTGATAGGCAGGTCCACTGTGGCACAAACCAACACTGATGCATCAAAATTGTGGCATCTAAGGCTAGGACACGTCAGTGAGCAAGGATTAATTCATTTATCCAAACAAAACTTGCTCTGTGGAGACCAGGTCCTAAACTTAGACATGTGTGAATCTTGCATCCTTGGAAAAGCTAAAAGGGTGAGTTTCAAAAGGGGAACTCATAATACAACCAGACCGTTTGAATATGTGCATTCTGATTTATGGGGTCCCTCAAGAAACCCAACACATGCTGGAGGAAGGTATTTCATGTCCATTGTTGATGATTTCTCAAGAAGGGTCTGGGTATTTGTGCTTAAAGCTAAAGATGAGGCACTAACCAAGTTCAAAGAGTGGCTCATTTTGACAGAAAACAAACTAGACTCGAAGCTAAAGTATCTTAGGACCGACAATGGACTAGAATTCATGTCTCAGCAGTTCAAAGACCTGTGCAAGTTAAAGGGGATCACAAGGCACCTGACAGTACCCGGCACTCCCCAACAAAATGGCTTGGCTGAAAGAATGAATCGCACCCTTCTTGAAAGAGTAAGATGTATGATGCTAAATGCTGGACTTCCAAAGGTTTTTTGGGGAGAAACCATTACCACTGCTTGTTACTTAATAAACAGATGCCCCTCCAGTGCCATCGGTTTCAAAACACCTATGGAACTCTGGAATAAAATCCCAGAAGATTACTCAAAATTAAGAGTATTTGGATGCCTTGCCTACGCTCACGTCAAACAAGATAAATTGGAACCAAGAGCAAGGAGATGCATTTTTATTGGCTACCCCGAAGGAGTAAAAGGTTACAAAGTCTGGAATCTAGAAAGCACCGGTACCAAGTGTTTCTATACAAGAGACATAACATTTGATGAGTCCAAAATGGGATACAAACTGAGACCCACCAGCACTGGACAGAATGAGCTGATAACCGATGGAGTACAAGTCGAGGTGGAGCCTCCAATAGACGTCACAACCAATGAGAATGAGACAAATCAAGACCAAGGTTTGGAGCAAAACGATCAAACACCTCAGACTGATCAAGATCTGAGATCATACAAGCTGGCAAGAGACAGACAAAGAAGGGAAATAAGACCCCCTGATAAGTTTGGTCAAGCCGATATGATCTACTATGCATTGGCTGTGGCAGAAAAGCTGGAACATGATGAACCAAGTTCATATAAAGAAGCTGTATCAGGGAAAGACAGTCAAAGGTGGATTAAGGCCATGAACGAAGAGATGACATCCTTGTGCACAAACAAAACCTGGAAGCTAGTGGACAGACCTAAGAATCAAAGAGTGGTCGGATGCAAATGGATATATAAAGTGAAGCAAGGCATGCCTGATGAAGAGAAGACTAGATACAAAGCACGCCTAGTTGCTAAAGGCTTCTCACAACAACAAGGAGTAGATTTCAATGAAATCTTCTCCCCTGTGGTTAAACACTCGTCCATCAGGCTGATACTAGCATTGACAGTACAATTAAACCTGGAACTTGAACAGCTTGATGTCAAGACTGCTTTCTTACATGGGGAACTGGAAGAAACTATCTATATGAATCAACCTGAAGGTTTTGTCACACCAGAAACCAGTGGTAAGGTGTGCCTACTGTCAAAGTCTCTTTATGGACTTAAGCAAAGCCCTAGACAATGGTATAAGAGATTTGATGAATTCATGTTGAACAATAGCTTTAGAAGATGTAGCTACGACAACTGTGTGTACATCTACAAGCAAGGAAATGAGATTAAAACTTACCTATTATTGTATGTTGATGATATGCTAGTTGCCAGCACAAGCAAGGTCTACATGGAAGCTATTAAACAACTTCTGAGTTCAGAATTTGACATGAAGCATCTAGGAGAAGCCAAACGAATCTTAGGGATGGAAATTGTGAGAGACAGAAAGGAAAACAAACTTTTCTTGTGCCAAAACTCATACTTTCACAAAGTCCTCCGAAGATTCAACATGCATGAATCCAAACCAGCTGGGATACCTCTGTCTCAATCACTAAAACTGTCCAAGGAACAATCCCCTGCTAATGAAGAGCAATTAAGAGACATGTCACACATCCCCTATGCCAGCGGAGTTGGAAGTATAATGTATGGAATGGTCTGTAGCAGACCAGATCTGTCTTATAGCATGAGTGTGGTGTCAAGATACATGGCTAATCCAGGTGAAGCTCACTGGCACGCTTTAAAGGGAGTGTTCAAATATTTGAAGGGATCCTCAAACGTTGGATTAATGTTTGAGAAAAAATGTAGCCTGGAAAATCCCATAGTGGGGTATGTAGACTCAGATTTTGCTGGAAACATAGACACAAGGAAATCCATGTCAGGCTTCACTTTCACTATGTATGGTACAGCAGTTAGTTGGAAAGCTAACTCACAATCCGTGGTAGCGCTGTCAACAACAGAGTCTGAATACATAGCCCTTACTGAAGGGATCAAGGAAGCACTATGGCTGAAAGGAATGGTGTCTGAGCTAGGTGTGAAACAAGACAAGGTTGTGGTGCATTGTGACAATCAAAGTGCAATACATCTGTCTAAACACCAAGTGTACCATGAAAGGTCCAAGCACATCGACGTAAAGCTGCATTTTGTAAAGGATATCATGTCAAAAGGAGAAGTCCAAGTAGAGAAGATTGATACAAAGGACAATCCAGCAGATATGATGACAAAACCACTGCCACAGAACAAGTTCGTGCACTGCATGAACCTGGTAAAGGCAGTAGCTTGGAACTAAGCAATAACAGGTAGGAGAACCGCCAACCTTGGAGTCAAGGTGGAGATTGTTGGATCAAGAGATGACTCCCAAGGTTAGTAGCCGTTGGAATACACCAAGGAAATGCTAAGGGAGGTTAATGGCCATAACCGAAATTAGTTAGCAATAAGCTTGGGGAAGGTATTCAGCTGGACGACTTACTGGTACCAGGGAGAAATCAGTTAAGAGACACTCCTTGCAGTCTGGAATAAGGGGACGAGTATAAAGGGGTGGGAAAAGAAACAATAGTACACAACAGAAGATAGAAAGGGAACTCATGAGCAGAGAGAGTGTATGCGTAGCGTGAGGAAGATTGAGAACATTTGAGAGGAGAGAATCTTTCTTGTGTGATTCAATTCTTGGCTATTCTTCTTTGCAATTGTAACTTTCGATTCTTGATTGATTAATAAAGTGAGTGGCGTGTTCTCCCGTGGACGTAGGCAATTCAAGCCGAACCACGTAATCCTCGCGTGAACTTTCTTGCTTTGCATGATAGAATGTTTGCTTGCGTTGGATCGAGTTGAGTGCGGTGTGAATCGTGAACACGAAAATCTTAACAAAATCTCATTAAATTCACTCAAGTTATAGAAAAATAACATTGCTTACCGCCAATATTGATTGCTGCATTTCCTGAGGTTTCCCAGAGGTCAGGAGCACCATCACCACCTTGAATTGCACGGAATAGCCTAGGTATGGTGAATAACAATGAAACTCCAGCAGCTGCCGTAAATGCCACATAGAAAAATCTGCGAACCCCACGAAACGGCGCTTGGACCTCACTTATGAGTTTAAGATCCCTCCGGAATCCATAGCCTATATCTTCTCCACCTAGTCTAGCCTGTAAACAAAATTTAGACAAAAAAATAAGGATAAGAGATAGGTCAAAACGGGGGAAAATTTGCTGACATATTTGGGAGGCAAACCTCTTCTTGCAATTCCTTGAATTCAGGCAATGCTCGAAAAGATGCCAAATCAGGATCATTAAGAATTTTGCCAAACTTTAGGTTGTAGTTTCTCAATGCAGTTCGCAAACAATCGGCAGCTTTCTTTCCTTCCCCCCTTACTCAAACATTAAACAACACAAGATTTAGTAGATGCATATCACAGCTTATAGATAGTAACTTGTTGAATTCTTATAAATAAAGAACGACTTAATGCATACAAGAATAGACTTCCAAGGATATAATAGGAGACATCACTTGGTTAAATAATGTAGTCATCTCAGTCCTTATGGACAACCAGGATGTTCTTCGACAATCTTTCGTGTACGCCCCTAATGCTTACAGTGCCGCAAAGGCATAACTTACTCGAGATTGCATACAAGAGTGGAACAAATTCTCGAATTACCTGTAAGCATGGCAGCAGGCTTTATTGTACAGGGCAGCTTGAGCTTCCTTGGGGTTCGGATTCAAAGTGAGAGCAGTATCAAACTGTGTGAGAGCATCTTTAACCTGGAAAAAACAACACATAAGAATGCTAATACAGAAAGCTTCACCAAACTTCAGATACTTATTGAAGACTGACATTTAAGTTTATAGCTTCTCATATTCAAAATGAAAAACCCAGGAATCCCAGAAAATCAACAAGAGAATGCATTCAAACATTGAAATTAAAGATATTATTTTAACTTAAAACAGCTATATCTACTTTCACGAGAAAGCATAAACACTGTAGACAAAGCGACCATCTTCAATTCTACACAACATAGACACAGAATAATTTGCTGCACAAATGCATTGGACCTAAATTGATCATATTTTTTCGTCTTAATTGGTGTTGGATTTCAAATTACCCGTCCTTTGGCGAAAAGAGAGAGACCCAAGTTGACACAAGATTCAGCGGTGGGCACACTCGATTCCTGTGAAGTAGGAGAGGGAGAGCAATGGGTCAGTGTGGCGGGAGATGTTCTCGTATGTTTTGAAGAGGTCCAAATGGAAGAGGAGAACGGTGTTTTCCGGCTTAGAAACCATGCTCCAGATATTACGGTAACGTTGGAATCCGGTGGCAGGAAGTAGGACAGTTGGCGGTGGTGGTAGGGTGGTGCGAGAGCTGCTGCGGCCATTGACAAATCATAGTGAAGAACAACAGTCTTATCCAATTAACGGTTACCATTCAGTCTTCGCCACTTGTTTTCCTGCTTTCTTTTAATTCTAATGAGGATTCCCTTCTGATATGTTCTCACGAATCTTTATATGTGAAACGGATCAATTTTACCGATATTCACAATAAAAAGTAATACTCTTAGCCTAAAAAATAATACTTTTTCATTGATGACCCAAAAAAAGATCCGTCACACAAAATACGATCCGTGAGACCGTCTCACACAAATTTTTGTCAATTCTATTTTATTACTTCTTTATTTAAATAAACAACGATTTATTCCATTTTATTCATAACTCACTTCACTCTGCTATGAGTTGTGGTTAAATCAGGAAAAATATGAGTAATTAATAACAAAATGTGATAAAATCGAGGATGTTCTAATATATTACCTGACTCAATGTCGGAATGAGATTGTGCAAAATGCATAAATTTTAAGAACTAATGGATTGAACCAAGAACAAACTCAAAACTATATCATTCCGCCACTCAAGGGGGAGATTATTCAGCTAAATGATTCAATTATAGCCAACTAGAAGATAATTTTGATGATTAATTATCTGTATAATTATACAACATCGTTCTGTAATAAGACCAAGTAACTTGGTGTAGAAAACGACGAGGGAGCTTGTCTAGAGTCGCAGAATATCTCGTCGTTTTTGTATCATGTGACAGAAAGACGAGCTTATCAGAATCAATTAACTAATTTGGTTTTAGCATGTATGTGTATTTCAGAGCACGTCAAGTTCAATCATCTTATATTATAATACAAAGAAAATCAATTTAAGAAATATTACAGAAACAATAATAACAAGATTAAACATGTAGGTTTGCTGCATCCCGCCCAATAGCGTAATTAGACCACGCTTGTAATATAGCTACTACCTTTAAGCATATCTTGTCTATCGAATCAGTCAATATCCATTTTGAGATTACTTTTTTTTTCTCTTTTTATTTTATTTGACAAAATCCCAAACATTAATAGGCCTTAAACGCTTTCCTACATACGATAACACCAAAAAGAAAAGAAACAAAAGCCACAATAGCTCCATCTCTAGAAAGCCCAAATTCGGTCCATGTTAAAGGTTTCTTCACCTGCATCAACACTTCCCTGAAATTGTCATTCAGTTGCTCTAAACTTTTTGTGTTGTCGATCACGATATCTGCCTTGGTCTTTTTCAAATCTAGAGACATCTGAGAACCAATCCTACTGCTTGCCTCCTCGACTGTTGTCCCATCTCTTCCCATAAGTCGTCGAAGCTGAGTCTCGGAATCAACCCAAACCACAATAATGGGGTTAGTCCACTTGTCCATCTTTGTTTCAAACAAGAGAGGCACGTCGAGAACGATAATCTTGCAACCCCTCAACCATAGCTTGAACACTTCCAGAAAAATCCCAGATGAAATGTGAGGTGCCATTAACCTGTTCGAGAATTCAGAACATCAATTGAAGTTTCACATCACAGCACAAAACATGCAGGAAAGGAGAAGCAGCTTCCATACGAGTTGGTTGAAATAATTAGGGAATGGTGATATCCAATTAGCTTGGTGATGTTCAGGTAGACCGAGATATTGATTCCATTTAAGGGTAATAAAGATATAGTTACTGAGAAGTGATTTTTAGAGGCAACAATAATAGCTTTCAGAAATAACGGACAACTGAATATACTCAATCAACACAATGAGAAGCATACAATATAATGAGTAATCTACGAGCATGAGCATTTCCACCAAATGGTTTTGAAAAAAACTTGACAATTGAATATCGACACGAGTAGCATAACAATTGACAATTGATTCAACATAGCACGATTATTTTTCACCAAATGCTAAACAAGGAGTGAGGACAACATTTACAAGAAGCCCTCACCATTTTGCTTGCTTTTGGAGTGTCTTCCAACTTCTGCATTTTTTTCATACTCCCACTTATGTTCAACAGTGTAAACGACATTATACTACAATTAGCTGCCTCTCTAAAACACATTATTCAGTAAAAAGCTAGCTGGAATGTGTTTTTTAGTCATAAAATATCCCAATTTTCCTCATCATATACTCCTCCATATCAAGAGCTGACCAATGGGGAGAACGGGTAGCCAGAAATTTCAAGTACAACAAACCCTTAAATATAAAATTTAACTATTGGTTTCTCCATCACATCCTAAGCATATCATTTTTGGTATCATAAACAATACCTATTAAGAAGTTGTCGCATATCAGGGTTGTTGAATACAATTTGTCCAAGCTTTGGGCGATCTACCTCTCCATCAGGCAGTAAAATCTCGTCCCCAAATGCTGCCACCACTTTTCTCCAGCCACCCGTGCCTTTCTTCAATACTTTCTAAAATATAAAAGAAATTAAAACATGTTCACAGCCAATGAATGGAAATAGTCAATACTAGGAAGTCTGAAAAGAGGTATCAAGAAAGATTAACATGAATACGATGAGGTAGCCACGATAGTCAAATTTCATGAACATTAAACAATTTGAGCTAAAAAAATTCAGTAAACTTCAAGAAAATTAGGGCATAAGCATACGCGAGCAACTACGTCAGCGTCGACGATTGGGATACCATGAGCTTTGAAAAGATTGGAGACTGTACTCTTTCCGGAACCGATTCCTCCCGTCAACCCCACTATCCTCATGCCTGTAAGTATTACCGGAGAACCTGAATGCCCACTAAACCTTCAATCTCACGTTGGAAAAGAACTAGAAACCTGTGAGATCAATTTCAAGAATTATGATCAAACAGAACGAAACCTAAGTGTATAAAATCAGTTCAGCCCACAAGAGAGAAATCAAATAAAAAGAAAAAGAAACAACGAAATCAAGGAAAAAGGTTCCTTGAACACTGATGTAAAAAAAAAAAAAACCAATCTTCTAAACTCCACGGACAAAATATTTGCTAAAAAATGGGTAAAGTGAACAATATAGGAAGATGATGAATCCAGCAAAAATCCAAACCACCCAGCATAAATTAACAGAAGCTAATCCAAGAACAGAACACTGCGTGCAAATAGGAACTAAGAAATACTGACAGTAGAGGAAGGTTTCCCAGCACATGGGACACAGATCGCCGTTCTGATGAAGTTTCAAAGCGGTATTTATATTTTGTGTCGTCTTTTCTCTTTACCAGGACAGAAAATATTTTACAATTTTTTAGATTTTAAAATGGTGGGAGTTTCATCTTTTAAAATTTTATTTGTTGTTAAAAAAAATGCAAATTTGTTTACAGTGTGTTTGGAATGAGCCAAGAAATAGATTTGAATGGAATTTCTAATTCCATTTTTAGTGTTTGGAAATGTGATATTTTAAAAAGTGATTGATATTTGATGGGATTTAATTTAAGTAAATGAAATCATCACCAAACTGAAGATATTTTATGAGATTTTAATATTAATTTTATACAGTTTTGATATGNAAAAATAAAATAAAATATTTTATACTACAAAATTCTACAATTACTAAAAACCTCAGTTATTTTTAATATTAAAAGATTAATTTATAAAAAAAAATTATCAAACTTCCATAATGAGTTTTTTTTTCAATTCTTAAAAAAATATTTAATAACAATATGATTTTAAATTTTTTAAAAAATTATTTTTAGTTTTATAATATTATAAAAATATATATGAATATTTATAAAAATGTTATTGATGCAAGATATTTAAAAATAAGTGATGTATAATTTTTTATGTAAAATAATATTATTTTTAACTGTCACATCCAATTCTTAAAGAGTGGGTATCTTGTGAGACGGTCTCACGAATCTTTATCCGATATTCACAATAAAAAGTAATATTCTTAGCATAAAAAGTAATACTTTTTCATTGATGACCCAAATAAGAGAATACTCTTAGCATAAAAAATAATAGTAAATCATGGATGACCCAAATAAGAGATCTGTTTCACAAAATACGACCCGTGAGATCATCTCACACAAGTTTTTGTCATTCTTAAATCACATTTTATGTCAAACACCAAAATAGGATCTAATTCCGATCCCAAATCAATAGTGTTGGTCAATTTTTCAAATATGATCGAAAGTGGATGAAAGCAGTAATTAATTTAAACATTTTTAGAGTTGAGTAAATTTACAAATATAGGTATGTGACTTTTAATCTTGTTTATAAATAATAAAGATAAATTTGGAAAATCATTAAAATGACAAAAAACAGTTTAGGCATTAAAGATTATCATTCGTTAGAGTGAGCAATTTGTATACAAATTATATTCTCCTTGCAATCTTCAAACGAAATGATAATAATAATAATAATAATAATACAAAGGAGCAATCGATATACAATAAACAAAGAATGTTCATCTTTCGTTGTCTGGAAAAAATAGTTGACAACATGTTCTGTCATTTGTTGACAAGGACCACCTCGGGTTAGACTTGCGAAATGAGAGCTGGAACTTCTTGGGCTATGAATCAAAAGATGGATATAATTAATGCTTCCGTAATGGTAAAGAATGTTTCCACTTCCATAGGCTTAGGATCAACCTGAGAATTAGAGGGTGGCTAGCTGGATCGGTGAGGATACTCTGATATGGTGACTGAGCAGGAGCTGGAATTCGTAGGGGTGAGATGGAATCCAACTTCAGTTGGGGAGCCTATAGCCTTTGATGTAACATTTCGATAACAGTGGAATCGGTTCTGGAGGTAGGAACTTAGATGCATTTGCATCATATTGCTCAGTTCTGGAGGCCAAGACCGGAGACATCTTTTTCTGCATTACACTCGGCCATTATCAAGTCTTTCCTGAGAAGAAGGGCATCAGAGATGTCGTTGGTTCAACAAATTTCCAAGACATAATGTTCTATTAATGCCACAATGTTGATTTTCTTGATGAGCTAGGCAAAAGAGAAGTTTTTCCGATTAGTCTTAGTGGCGGGGTACTTGTTCAACTGATCTGAGCAAAAACTGAAATCTTCTTTTACTGGGTCTACTCTCTTCTTGGTTGGTGGGAGTGCTAAATTAAAATTTCCTTTCCCTTTCCTGATGGAGGAGCAGCAGTAAGCGATTCGGGAGACAGTTGATGACAATCTTATAGGTTTCCTGGTCTAGGAGACTGACTAGAATCTAGATAGGTTTGGCAGCAGGAATAGAGGTGACGACTTCGGCAGATGGCGATCAGATGGCTTCAGAAAGTGGAAGAGCAGTAACATCTTCAACAACACTGAGCAGTAACTCAATTTTTTTTGCTAGTAAATGAAATCCCTCCAACTTTGTTCGGTTTTACTAGAAACTTTGAATGCACCACTAGCATCTAAAATTTGAATTACACCATATACATGCACGTGCAAGTTTTTTTTTCTTTTTTTGGAAAACAAAATCTATACATATATATTGTTCCACATATACCAATGGACGCACATACACACAAACTTTTAGTAAACTCTTTTTACTATTCGAAATCACTACGAAAGATTTTTATGCAAACAAGAATCGCACAAGTAGATTTTTCATTTTTTTCCACATTTAATTAGTCAGTTTCAAACAGTTAGTTACATACATACAAATATTTACAACATCACAAGGCAGAAAGCCAAGATGAGTAGAGGAACATAGTAATTACGCCAATAAACACAGAACATACGCTAGAAGGCTTCTTCAGGCTTGAGGAAATTATGATACTCCAACTGTGCCATTTCTCCACCGGTTGCTGGGTCAAACTTGCATCGGTAAAAACTGCATAAAATTCACATACAAATTAATAATTTTGTGAAAGACAATAATAAAAAAGAGTAAAACTGCACCACATGACAGTATAAACGCGAAACAATGGGATGGACCCCGAGGCCGGCATGTTTGTCCCTCTTGTCCATCCTTGACTAGAGAACCATGACATTAAAAATAGCACAAAGAGATCTTCCTAATCATGGCAATCTTGTATATAGAATTTTCAACAAACCTTCCATCCAAGCCAAGAATTACGACCGTATTCTTTTGGTGACCAAATGCAGCGATATGTTGAGATCCTTCAGGCAAGCGAAATTGAGCCACTGACCATTCGGAGCTGAAGTACTTGGGAAGCACTCCTGCCAAATGAACGCCTCACTTACAGTGGGCCCAAAGGTAAACGAGAACAAATGGCTGTAAGCATTCACTACTAACTCTTGGATGTCAATTACACCGACTCTTGGGAAAGAATGAGGTGCATGAAAACATTATCACCATGGGCTAACACCCACAAATAACAAACCAAATGCAAACCTAAGTAGATAATCCATGGAACCCAAAAATGCATCCATGATCCATGGACAAAGTATAAATGCTAGAATACACCAAACAAAATCAAAGATTTCACCAATTCAACTTGATTATAGGGACCAAAACGAGGTCATCAACTTCTAATATCAATACAAAGGAGAAAAATATTTGTTCCACATTTAAACAGACATATATACCTTTGATGAAAGAGAGAGACGACATAGAAGTGTTAACAGTAGTATTTGAATCAGGAGGACTATCAGACCTATCACTTCCAACATTTCCTAGATTAACCTTCAGGCTAAAAACATGAACAGTATCCTTATCACTTGAGACAGCCAGCCACTGGGAAGTGGGTGAGAATGCCAGGCTATAAATTTCCGCTCTGTCTGCACCCCTCCGTACCTGCATCATATTCGTCAGTTTTTGTTCCATATAGAATCAATCATTTGTGCTTTCACATTCACCACTGAGATAAATCAAAGACATACAAATGCAGAAACAAAACAAGCAATTTTCAGCGTTAAATTTCATTTGACCCTAAACCAAGCTCAAATATATCAAAAACTGGAAATATAAATGGTAATGACAGTTAAAAATATGGCAGTGGTGAGTAGACTATGAGTAACAGAAGATAAATATATTAGGTGAAACTTCACTTAACTGATACAGAAAGTAATCTTTGAAGCTACCCTCTGAGCTAAAAGAGTTAGACAATGTTCCATTTCTTGAACAAAAGAGTATTTGACATTGGGTTGTGTATGTTAATGATTCCTTCAGTATTTAAACATAAATAAATTCTACTGATTCTATATGAAATGTTGATGACTTAACATCGAACTTATTCCAGGCTTCTAGCTAGCACTTTATTTTTTAATTCATGTGAGTGCCACAACCACAAAGCCGGCTCTTATTGCCTTGGTGCGCTTCAAGGCATCAAAGATTCAAAATGCCTTTTTAAGTGCACCTTTAATGCAGACATAGAAAGTTCAAGATGAAATGTGATATTAATCATTCGATTTTACTAATAGATCAATGAGTAATAAGTATTTATTTTATTGCCCTTTATTAGTTGTAAAGTATATACTTGTCTTTGATGAAATTTTCTTCAAATATTTACATCTTAATATGCTATCTTCCAGGATGCCGGCATCTTGCTTTACAAATAAGCCTAGGAGTGGCAGTGCACCTCACGCTCGTAATGAACATTCACGACACTTTCTGTGAATCTGTATCACCCAGCCCTGTCCCCTTCCAGACTCCCACTATATAACTAAACTTCAGCAACCAACAATACATGGATAAAAAACAATTCACTTACAATCATGCGTATTAGAAAAATACCGCAACAATCAACACATTCACCAGTTAGAAAAGCCGAACTAAAAACTCAAAGCTGGAGCATTCAACAATTACAGATAAAAAATAAAAAATAAAAATTTAAGACAAATAAGTTACCTCCTGCAATAAAGAACCATCATGAGTATTGAAAATTCGAACCAGGGTTCCTTTACTGCTTGCCGTGGCAAGGAAATTACCATCCTGAGACAATGTAAAGCATGCGATCCTCGAATCATGAGCAAGAATAAACTTGGTCCTCTTCGATGCATAATGCTCCACCCTAACCTGTCCCTTCTGCAACCCCGGACAAACCAATACAAACGACCCAGCTACCTGCGACACCGCACACAAACCCTTCGAGTTCGCGATCGTTTCAATCTGATGCAATAGTTTCAAATCCGCAAAATTATAGATAAATATCTTGTGCTCCAGAACAACCACAATTCTATCCCTTCGTAATCGAACTCCACGAACCTCAGACCTAAACGAAAGCTCCCCGATGCACCGGCTCTGATGATCGTCCCAAATCATGACCTTGTTCACCGGATACTGCGGCGCATCGCCGCCACCAACTAACGCGAGGATATTGCAGCGGAAGAGCATCTCCACAGCCCCAATGCCACTGTTGCAGTCGAAATCACGGCGGAAGATCTCTCGGAAGGGGTCACAGTTGTAGATTGTAAAGCCTCCATCAGTGCCTGTGGCGAAGCACCCGTAATCCTGATTGAAGGACATGTGCAGAAGCTTCGCCGGGAAATCGATCGCGGTAGGATTAGGATTCGGGTTTGGCGTGGCGGAATTGGCACTCGAAGAATGGAGATTCTCGGAGTAATCATCATCGGGCAGGGCGGGTTGAGGCCATGGCTGCTGCTGAAGGTATGGATGGAGTATGGGATTCGGATTCGGGTCCGGGTCAGGGTCCGGGTGAGGGGGGAAGCTGGAGATGGTAGCCATGGAGAAAGAAAAGAATAAGGGATACAATTGGATTTATGAGAAAGTAAAAGGAGTGGATTGAATAGGAGAATTTAGAATTCAGATATCGCGAACGTAGATTTGTCCTTTCGGTTAGTGGAGAAGAATATAAAAAAGATTAACAGATTTGTATTGAAACCAATGACCCAATTGCCAAAAAAAACTGTCACTTTCTTCATATTTTCGATCTCTCATTTGATTATCGGGGGGAAAAAACAGAAAAAGAATCTTGATTTTTCATTTATTCTTATGTTCGAAATCTGAATGTTAAAAACTTGAATTTTGTTTTTATGTGACAATGCACTGACATTTGAAAATATTTTTGTTATTTAATCTTTTGACAATCACAATGAGTATTTCAAATTTTAAAATTACGATATTTTAATGTCTAATAAAACAAAATAATAATGTGAACATTTTTGCTTATGCTTAAACATTGTCCGGTAAATTTATGAAACCATATTAAAAAAATATATAATATATCTGGATAAATTGGATGAGTTTTGTGGACAATTTATCACGGATATCTGATTGAGTCATGCGTCGGAGTGTTCTACGCATCAAGGTATCGGCCTTTGTATGTTCTTCTCTTGGAATCTGCTCCACACTCCAATCGATAAAGTTTTTTGATAACTTTTGTATAGCCCTTGGATATTTTACCAGTCTTTCTTCCCAAACTTCATGAGATCTCTTCATATGTTGAATAACCAACTGTGAATTTGTGTAAATGGTGACCCAAATAGGCCCTTGTTCTCGAGTTGATTTCATCTCAGTTAGAACATATTTCATATTCAGCTTCATTTTTTGAAGCTTGGAAATCCAACCTCACTACAACCTTAATCTTGTCCCCACTCGGAGAGATTAGAACAACTCATGCAGCAATGTCTTCCTTGCTAGAAGCATCATCCACAAATATCCTCCATACTTCTTCCTACCCGAGATGAGTCATCTCGATTAGAAAGTCTAATAGGGCTTGAGCTTTGATAGCAGTCTTCGGCCATACTCTCCTAGCTCCACCGTATATTTTACCAATCTCTCTTAGATATCCAGTTTGTTCATTATTCTTCCGAGTGGATTGTTGATGAGGACAATAATAGGATGAGACAAAAAATAGAGTCTTAACTTTCTTGCGATGATTACCAGGGCAGGGCTACCTTCTCGAGATCAGTATATCTCAACTCAGTTCTTTTGAGGGTGTGATTGACATAGTAGACAGACTTTTGATCATATCCTACTTCTCGGATAAGGACTGAGTTGACAGGATGCTAGGTCGCATACAGGTAAACCCATAACTTTTTTCCTGGCTCAGGCTTCACTAGGATGGGTAGCCCGGCGAAATGATTTTTCAGACCTTGGAAGGCTTGTTTGGACTGATCATCCATCCAAACTTCTGGGTCTTTCTTAATACTTACAAGAGAAAATTGTGACGTTCTGATCTAGAAATGAATCGAGATAGAGCAGCGATCCTTCCTGTAAGCTTCTGCACTTCCTTAACATATTTAGGGGAAGTCATCTATGTGATAGCTCTTAATTTATCCAGGTTGACCTCAAATCCCCCTCTCGATCACCATGAACCCGAGACATTTACAACTTCAACCCCAAAAGTACACTTTACTATTTTTAATTTCACCTCGTATTATCTTAGGTCGAGAATGTCTCCTCAAGATCTGATATGAAACAAGATTTCTTTCTGGATTTAAAAAGAATATCATCCACGTATATCTCGATATTTCTCCCGACTTGCTTCTCAAATATCATATCCATCAACAGCTTATAAGTGGTCCCTGCATTTTTCAGTCCAAACGGCATAACTGTATAACAGAATGTACCGCTCGAGATGATGAAGCTGACCTTGTCTCGATCTTCTCGGGCCATGGGAATTTGGTGGTGTCCCTGATAGGCATCCATGAAACAATGAAATTCATACCCCGAGGTGGAGTCCACCAACTGATCGATCTGAAGCAAGGGATAACAATCTTTGGGGTAATCCTTATTCAAGTCCCTGAAATCGACGCACATTCTCCATCTGTCACAGTGGTTTTCTAGACCATGACCACATTTGAGAACTAAGTAGGAACTGGACTTCTCGAATGTGTCTGGCTTCAGCAATTCTTGCACCTGCTCATATATTTTCTTGTCCTTCTACATTGATCGAACTATCTGAATCTACGAACACTCACCTTCGTCATAATATGTGAGATGAGTTAGCTGTTTAATTTAGTTCATTTTGATTTTTTGATTTGATAAATAAATCTATAAAAATTTAGAGATTTAATCAATCTATATTTGAGTTCATATTTTTACAATTTATTCAATATTGAGTATCTCATGCCCAAAGTTATATATTTCTCAAATAAAAATATCATGCTTAAAAATAAATTTAAGAATTAAAAATTTTAATTCCAAATTCCACTTTTCCATCTTAAAAAACTCGCAAATTGAATATTGTATCAAAAATTCTCAAATTCATTTACCATTTTATATAATTGATTTGTACGTAATTGACCGAACTAAAACAAAATAATTCTTCTTGCCAGGTGTGATTAATTGAAAATAGATCCAATTTTGGTTTCCTCGATAGTTTTGTTTTCCTGTAATAATAATTATTATTATATATTTTTAAATAATTTTTCCAATTATCATCCATTTAGTTACATAATAAAATAGTATATAATTTAATACAATAATAACGTTATTCTACAAATCGCATATGCTTGATGCGATTTTAGTTAAAATGGAAACGACGACATCCGCGTATTACGATTTTATCTAAACCAATCAGCCCCTCTCCGCAGAGAACAGTAGGACGCAATGAACAGCCTCACTGCTAGCCTCCCACCTCGATTCTGCTACTCCGCCGCGAAGTTCCCCGTGAGATGTCGTTCGATTTTCATTCAGTCTCCGCTGCGCCACCGGAATCACAGAAGATTTGTCTGCATGGCTGTTCGTACTGATTATTGAATATTTTACTCGGTGTTTGATTAAGTGGTAGTTAAGGGGAAACAGAAACAGATTTGGCGACGAAGGATGCTGTTTTATTGGATTTTTCTTTGTTTATAGTTGCGCACCTGAGATTGTTTATGATGTAAACTGCAGGAACCGTATTTAATTACGAAACTGGAGTCAGCTGAGAAAACGTGGAAAGATTTATCGGTATGCTAGATATTGTGCTATAGTACATCATTTGAATTTCTCCTGTCGTGTTGGGATGCTAGGAAATTTCGGTGCAGCCGATGTATGAATAGTTTCGGAATATTATCATCTTTGGAGACTTGATTGAATTCTTTATGAAGAATAGTTCGATCGAATAATTTTGCAATGGATGGTTAACATTGATCGGAAATTTTACGTTTTAGCATAAACCCTTTGTTGTGATGATTATGTCTCCCTCACTGGTCTTAAACTGTGCTTTTCCCTACTATTGGATGATTTTGGGACAGTGACTTTGAGAATATTACTGAATTCATTTATATTCTCACTTATCGATTGTAGGTTAAACTGGCTGATCCAGATGTAGCTTCAAATCCAAGTGAATATAAGAAGTTAGCTCAGTCTTTGGCAGAGCTTGACGAGGTACTAATCATTCAAAGTTGTTTTCTTTTTTTAAAAAATTGTTCATTCAAAGTTAAATTAGCTATTTTGTGAGAGAACTTTGTCCTGCGCCCTTGTATGTTATGATTGTTTGTTAACACCTTGTGAATTGTGATGAACTCTTTGAGCTTCTAGGTTGTGTCAACATTTAGGAGATTCAAGGACTGTGAGAAGCAATTAGAAGAAACCAAAGGTCATTTTTGTTGTGTCTTATTTCAAGTAATACATGCGATAAATCAGAAAGTGCTCTATTTTCTCCCATGTGTGGCTATGTATGTATTCAGTGTCTTGTTCTTTCAGCTTTGGCAAAAGAAATGGCGAGTGATGAAGATATGGTCGAAATGATTTCTTCTGAAATTGAGACATTAAATAAACAGATTATGGATCTTGAGGAAAGGCTAAAGGTTTGTGAATTTCATTGAAAACTAGTTAACAATTTGTGAATCTTTTATTGTGCAATTCGATGGGCATCCATTTTTAATCTCCCCTCCTCTAAAGTTCTTCTCTTTTATTATATGAAAATAGGTCTTGCTCCTTCCAACGGATCCTCTTGATGCAAGAAATATAATGCTTGAAGGTTTGTTTTTATAACAATGTATTGAGATCTAGATTTACGAGTGGATATTAGGGGAGCATCATGATATCATATCAATTGATGATTAATGCCGTCACCTCACGTCTTTATTTTCTCACCTTGTTGATCCAGTAGAAAAGATGAAGTTGAAATTTGAAGTGGCGAACAAAAACCTGTTGGGGTGACTGATTTAATCTTTAATTGATATGATAAAGACTTGGGGAGGGAAAACCTGTAGTGCTTATAGAAACATAGAAAAGAGCTATGTTACCCTGTGTTAAGGTTTAATCGAGAGAAGTTTGTTGTGTGTCTTGCGACGCTGGAACATCTTTACTGCTATTACTTACGTGCTTAAAATATTTAATTTGCAGTGAGGGCTGGTACTGGTGGGGATGAAGCTGGACTTTGGGCTGGTGATCTTGTAGGTAGATGTTTTTTGTCCTGTCCTTTGAGATAGATGTATTTTTTTCACCGGAACAGACTTCAATTTTGTTTTCTTGTATGTCCTATGAATAACGTGTTATATATATTTTACAAAATAAAATGAATCCTTTGTCAATATGCAAAAATTAAATATAATTTTCTATTCAACATCTTATAGGTACGAATGTTTCAGAGGTATTGTGAACGTAGTTCATGGAAGTCGGCCCTTGTCTCAACCTCAGAGGTAAGAAGAATCTTACCACTATGGTTAAGATTTAAGACATGCATGCATGCAGATGCTCTATCACATACAGCTTATTGTTCTTCACTCTCAAGGCTGAAAAAGGAGGATTTAAGACATGTGTAATGGAGATAAAAGGAACACGTGTTTATAGCAAACTAAAATACGAATCTGGTGTACATCGAGTTCAGCGTGTTCCCCGAACAGAAGCCCAAGGTCGTGTTCACACATCTACTGCAACTGTTGCTATCATGCCAGAGGTAACTCCTTTCCTAATGTGGTTTGTCCATTCTTTTTTTCTAATGTGGTTAGTCCATTTTGTTTTTCTACGTTCTTGCATTGCATGGTACCCATTTCCTCAAATATTAGGGTTCTAATGTTTCTGCAATTACCGAGTATAGTTCCTAGATGTGCTATCTGATGTAATGCTGTATACCCTTGTGCATAGAACGTTGACTGACTTGTTATGGGTAGATATCTTCCTACGCCTAATTCTCTTTCATATTTATTTACTTCAACTTGGATCAGTGAATTTATTCCACATTGATTTCATTTTCATCCTACATCTGGTTTTAGGCTGATGAAGTGGATGTGGAAATCGATCCAAAGGATATTGAGCTTACAACGGCGAGGTCTGGTGGCGCTGGAGGTATAGTACACTCAATATGTGCTTGTTTGGATTTAATCTGTGTGTATAAACTTTTTAGTAATAATAATAGTTGTGTATGCTCTACAACTTACCCAGTTCACCTTTAAAACAAAATTGTACCTTTTCCTCTTCTTTTTCTCATGTATGAGTTCCTAATGCAGGGCAAAATGTCAACAAGGTGGAAACAGCTGTTGACCTGTTCCACAAACCAACAGGCATAAGAATATTTTGCACAGAAGAAAGAACTCAGCTAAAGAACAAGAATCGCGCTCTCCAGTTGTTGCGAGCCAAATTGTGAGGAATATTGTGCACTATCATCCATAATTGACGACGTTGATGTTTCTAGATGAACAATTAAGATATCATTTAACATCAGTGCTGTCATTTGATGGATTCGGGGATTACTCTCTATTCTTGTCATCATGTGTACCATGTGCCAGATTGATTGTCTGTTTCAGGAGCAGTTGACACTGACTTTAGCTGGTAATATGTTCTCAGGTATGAGATCAAAGTAAGAGAACAACAAGAGATGCTACGGGACCAGCGAAAATCGCAGGTCGATTGTGTTCTCTCTCATAATCTGCTCCATGCAATTTGTCTTGTAATTGGCCAGTTGCTTAAAAAAGTAGCGTGTATTGCTAACTTAACCAAACCATACCGGATTCCCCACGCACATTCTTGTAGTTGATGCAATAATTTCTCAAATTATGTCAATGCAATAACTTGTGTCGAGTTTCATCTACAAACCTAAACTGCGCTCAAAATATTTACACCATGACAGGTGGGTACTGGTGCTCGTTCAGAAAAGATCAGAACCTACAACTACAAGGTACTTGTAGTGTTTGATGTCTTGAGGTTAATTGATTCTAAACTTATAAAAAATATGAATGATTGTCCTGAACCTGGTTTTTGAGTATAGTTATGGGTATGCCTTGATATCACCATCCTCCCACCAAAAGGCTTTACACCTCAATTGATTCTGATAATTCTATAGCTGGGTTTCTTGTTAGCAAAATTAAGTAATCGAAAGACCCTTTTGTAAATTGGAGTCGACCGGCAGATCTAGGAGAAATCTGATAAGTGTAACTCGACTTCTAAATTTGCAAAGTTGTCTCCAGAAGTTTATTATTCATGTAACTTCTGTGCCCTGCAGGACAATCGGGTGACAGATCACCGGCTAAAAATGAATTTCGAGCTTACATCCTTTCTTGATGGAGACATTGAGACAGCCATTCAGGTATATGCTTTTTTCTTTTAAAGTGGGCGTACACCATCTTCTCTTCTCGTTTATGCAATCTTACGTCTTCTTGTTCCCCCAGTCTTGTATGACTATGGAGCAGAAAGACCTACTCGAAGAGCTTGCGGGGTCTGTGGGTGCAGTGGCTGGTTAATTCCTTACTTGCAACTCATCGAGGTACTTATTGAATGGGGTCGGGTTGTTGCACGTTCACGTTGTCGCATCATTCAACTCAACACGACCCAGAAGCCCCCTTGGTCTACACAATGCATACCCAAGAATCGGATTTTCGGCAAGAACTTTCCATTCTTTGTGCAAGGACTAAAAACATATTCGAACACAGTGCAACTCGAACCGAAAAATGTAATTCTGAATTTGGCCTTAATATCCCCAGAAACTGTTTGTACTCAATGATTCCTCTACCTCTACGATGAGATTAGTTGCTGTTCAATTTCAGTCTATCTATGCAGGAATCTCGGAATATGATAGTGTGAAAAAGCTTCTCATAACACACATGTAAAAAAGAAATGTTGATATTCCATCTGAATAATATCTACCATATTAATACAAATAATACGAATACGGGCATTGCTATTTTATTATCTTAATCCCGGTATTTTTTATTTATCTTATTTTATATCTTCATTATATTAAATTGATATAATTAAAATTATAATAGCTAATTTAATTTGTGGTAAAATGATTTTTTGTTCTGTTCAATTTTGAATTTTGATAATTTAATTCTTCAAAAGTTTTCATATATAAAATTTTAATTTTTCGTTATTTTGATGCAATTAATCGTTGAAATGTTATGTCAAAACATTTTTCCCTCGTCATTCAGTCTTAAAGTAGGGTTTATCTCCCAGTTCAGGATTTATCCATTTTTGAAGCCTTACTCAAATTGAAAATTTTCGTTTAATCTTTTCTAGCTTCAATTACCTCCATACAAGCAAATGTTTCGCCGCTTGATTCTTTTCAGAATCGGTAAAATCCAAGCCTTGGCCAATTTCTGCAGTCTTGAAAATGGTAAACGATCACTCGCGAACTCGGGAGCTGGAACTTCTCCGTGCAATAGTGAACCGGTTTCTTCCAAGAAAGTAGCGCCTGAAAAAGAGTATATAATCTCGTACTTGATGAACTCATGCGGCCTGTCTCGGGAGAAGGCTGTTTCTGCTTCGGGTAAGGTGCATTTTGATAGCCCAGACAGAGCAAATAATGTATTGGGTTTTCTTGAAAATCATGGATTTGGCAAAACTCAAATCGCTGAGCTGGTTTCTAGGCGACCCCTTATTCTGCTATCCAATCCTGAAAAGTCCTTTTTGCCAAAGATTGAGTTTTTCTTACATTCTACCGGGATTTCCGAAGCCGATTTGGTGGAAGCCATTGTAAAGCACCCTAGGTACTTGACAAGAAGTGCGGAGAAGCAGTTGGTTCCCGTTTATGAATACCTCAAGGATGTAGTTGGATCTAGAAAAGTTGGTATTCTTTTGAGGCGGGGGTCTTGGATTTTCGATCATGGTCTTGATAAGAAAATCATTCAGAATGTAGCTTTATTGAGGGAACTCGGAGTGCCCCAACGCTGTATCGAGTTTGTTCTGTTTCATTATCCCCATGTTTTCACCCAGAAGCATGAATCATTCAAGAAAATTGTTTCTGAGGTTATTGAAATGGGTTTTAATCCATTGAAAACAGCATTTGTACTGGCGATACATTGCCGAGCATGGAAGGGTGGTAAAGATGTCTGGGAGAGATGCTATGAGACTTATACTAATTGGGGTTGGTCCAAGGATGACATATATATGGCATTTAGGAGACAACCTCAATGTATGGTCTTATCCGAGGAGAAAATCTCTAGATTCTTGGATTTTGTTGTTAACAAAATGGGGCGTGACTCCAGATCGATTGCTCAAACGCCTTATCTTATATTTTACAGTATGGAGAAGAGAATAATTCCGAGGTACTCTGTTCTCCATCACTTGTTCTTGAATGGTTTTGTTAAGGATGGTTGGAGCTTGGCTAGTGCAATGTGCCCTGCCGAGAAGAAATTCCTGGAAAAATACGTGAATCAATACTTAATCGAGCTGCCTCGACTTCTCGATATTTATGAAGGGAAGGGAAGTGGTGAATTATGAGGCAAAAATTAGTGATTGTTCTGTAACTTGTATCTATTTCTTTTCCATGTCAGGTGCCATTGAGATATTTAGAACAATACCTGAAAAAAATTCTTGAAACAGTGTTTCTTGAGTAGTTAAAGTTTACTAGTGTTGTAAAAACTGAGTGTTTGAAGATCAAGTTTACTAGTATAAATGAATTTAAAATTTGCAGCATGTGATTCTAGCTGGTTCTTTGAAATAAGATGGTACAGACTCTGTACCGTAGAGTGAGTATTTGGCTTTGATACTGTCATGGGGATCGACTCTGATACCTTTGTCATGATCTCGAACCTTGAACACGTGAAGAACCCACCACAAATTCTACCTTCCCGGATGTTATTTTCTTATCTTTGATGTCCTTGATTTTGTACAATCGCTTGAAGCTATAGAGAACAAGGAAATTGATGGTGCCTAATTCAAGACGATAGGAAATGGAGTAAAAGTGAGGTTGATAGTCTCCTACTTGAGGTATAATGTAATTTTATTTGCCAAAGAGCTATACTTAGCGGCTCAAAATTCAAACTTTTAAGTTACCCAAACTTATATTTATCTTGGTATTCTCAATATGTTGTGTATTAATCTATAAAATTTATTTTATGGATTGAAAAAATGTAAATTTACTACTAAATATAATTTACGACCCCGACACAAGTTTGAAGCCTTGGATACATATTTGGTTAGTTTGACGCTATAGTGTGGTATTACCTCCCTTGTAGATTCAATGGCTCTCGGAGAGCCAAATATTCTTTTCATGTTGATTAATGTGTTCTCATATAAAGAAATATACTTTGGATAGAGGGATTTGGGATCAGTGTTACTAGACTTACAGTAGCTGGGATGGTCAAGAGATGATATCTACTTGGCCTTTAGGAGGCATCCTAATTGCATGATGATGTCTCAAAACAAGATCTCTAGAACTATGGATTTTCTTGTTAACAAGATGGGGTGGGAGTCCCGGAATGCTTGTAAGTTGCCCAGCAGTTCTGCTTTATAATTTGGAAAACAGGATAATTCCCAGATGCACTGTCATTAGGGTTTTGTTATCCAGGGGTTTGATTGCCAAAGAAGTTAAACCGGGTACCTTTTTGCAACCTCCGGAGACTCGTCCTTGGAGAAATTTGTGACTAAATATGAGATTTGAGAAGGATGTGCCTAAACTCTATGAAGTTTACAAAGGGAAGATCGGCCTTGAGGAATTATGATCCCTGAGAAATTTACTCAAAGTATTACTTTTGTGTATGTCATGTCAATGGATTTTCTCTGACAATACTGACTCTTGTACATGCAATTTTCAATAATAGTCTAGTTCTTTCTAACGCCTTGCCAGTTGGAGGAAGCATCTGTTGTTCTACACATTAATGATTTTGATTTTACCAGGAAGTTTATTTCTAAAATTCCGTGTTCTCTAGTTTTTCCTTTCATTTGACTGAATTGTACTGTTTATACCATTTTCTTAACCTGAACTTTGATAGTTTTCAGGTGCTGATGTTTTGATGAAGTGTTATTTTTGGATAGTACTGATAAGTTGTAGTAGTTGCTTTTACATCGAAACCTTTTTAAGATTAAAGATTAGCATTTTTTCAACTCCTTACTTCCACGACCACCTTTGTTAGATGATCAATGGGATTGTAAATGTAGTTCAGACTTCTTTTGATGTGTCATACTTGTACCACCACTATTGTTGAAAGAATCCAATCGCCCTTCATGGGAAAGCAAAAGAGCAGCAACCTTTGAAAAACTCAAGGAATCGACTCTTGACGTCACGTGAACAACAACATAATCATATTCTAGGCCAACACCACCTAAAATATGCCGAATTTGGTCCTCTTCATTCGCTGGATGACTACACACAACAAGAGTGTCCATGTAGCCTTTCATTTTATTGAGGTAATCTTTCATACACATAGTACCCTTCTTCAAGGTTTATGGTTGTAATTTGTAATGCACAACCTTAGCCTTGGATCGTGAGGCAAAAAGGTGAGACACTCTGGTTTCATAGTCGATCATTTGGGCCAGAATATTCCTTCAATTGTGTATGGATAAATCTTCAAGGCTGCTAATGGGCTTTAGTTAACAAATAATATGATGGATGCGTGAACCTGTGCACGGGTCAGTTATGCTTCATGTGAAGTAGGAACATTATGTTAATGTATGGCATATGCTCAAATGTTTATATTAAAATTTATCACTTCCGTCGATGCGCCGATGACTAATAAATAACACATCTGATATCAGGGTCTCAAAATTTGGACGATATCTCGAATATGAGATACAATTGCGACAAATTCCTCTCTCAACTCAAAAAATAAATAAAAAATATAACTTCTCAAGTTGCAAACAAGTAATTCGTGGATTATTTTAAAAAAAAATAAAAACAGATTAAAAGATTTTATTCGGCGGAGATTTTTGTAAGTTGGAAAATCATTTCATTGATTACTCAAAAACAAAATAATAATAATAATAATAATAATAATGATAATAATTTGATAGCTTACCCATGGTTATTAAAGTTAGAAACAAATTATGATAATTCAAGAAAACTCGTGAATTCACAGGAGTGTAACCAACAAACGCTTTTAAAAAGCGTATCGCTAAATTAAGAGAGGAAATGGTTCCGGTCCTCTAGGGACACTGGCAATGAGCAAATTGGTGTGAAATTTGGGCTGCAAGTGTGTTGCTATGGCTCCATCTCTACCATCGCTGGGCCGGTCTTTACCATTCTCGAGATTCTTCAGGTTCTATAATTTGCATGTGTTGATTTCTGCAAGTGATTGAAATTTCTGATATTCTTCTTCCATGAATCCGGTTCAATTTTTTTGGGTTACGTATTCAAAGGTTAAATATTGATTCTTGTTTATTATCTGGCATTTTTTTTTTATTTGCGATCATGGTAGTTGATTAATGCGTATGTGGTAGCTCAATGGTACTTTTGAGATCTTGTAACCAATTTTATAGTCACTGAAAGGACGATGCTCGCGTAGATCCAGGTTAGTAGAAAATGGTTTATACTTGGAATTCTTGGATGGAACTGTAGATGCATTGAAAAAGTTCTACATTCATAGTATAGTTTTAAAAAAGTTGAATTTGGAATTTTACGTGCACAAGTGTTACTGGTTCTTTTGAGTAGAAATCTTCTTGAGTAGAAATCTTCACTGAGAAGCTCAGGAAAACAGAATTGTGAGATCGGCCAGTCAAATGCATGAAAATGCTACCTCGCCAGCTAATTTCTTTGATTCTAAGTTCTAACTGTTATCGTGGCTGTGAATTGCTTGAAGGGGGCAACTTTTCCTGCATCTCCATGTATATTTCATATTTGCTAGTGTTTGATGTTGAAAAAAGATTGTCCTATATGTAGTTCTACTCCATGTGTCCGGGAATGTGCTACGATTTTCCAAAACTAGACTTAACCGGACATTCTTTATGGTTAATTGCCATGATGTTGAGATACATGGGGCTTGAGTATTCAACACATTTCGAAACAAAACATACATGAGGTGCATTTGTTGTCTTGTTTTTATCCTCATGAAGTAGCAACAGTACCTTTTATTCTAACATCGTCATGGTAAATTTCAGTAACAGAAGGAAATAAAAACTCCTTAATATTTTAAATGTTGCTGCATGGTTTCATATATGGCATAGAGATCAAACATGGTGTTTGAGTTGCATTACAGGTTAAAAAATTTGAGATGCACCCATAACTATCAGTTATAATAATTTTTAGTTTAAGGACAGACGTGAAGTTCTTTAATTAATATCAAATCCAAGATTAGGTATTTAATTTCTACAAATTGCAAGTTGAAACAATTGTTGGCTCAACGATCGAAGTATAACGCCTGAATTGCTGATTTTCATATGATTAAAAATATTTGAATAGTTGAATTATACCATTACCACAAATTATAATCTATGCCCTATGGTACAGCAACAAGCTTTCAGTCCTCATGTTGGGACAAGTAGCACATTCTTTGTTTCTTCTTTATGCAGGCAGTTGGAGCAGGAAATGGAAACTGTAGTTAAGGTGCTGCAACCTGGGCCATTGGGAATTATAGAACACAAGTTTACTGCCGAGGAGATTAACAAAGCCAAATCAACTGTGAACCAAGCGGTGGAAAACTGGCGAAGAAATGCTTATGTTGAGCGAAATAGCCCTTTCTTGAGAGACTTCATAGGCCATGACAGAATGTAATTTCCCCAGAAAATTGTTTTATCCTTTGTGAATTGATGCAACTTGTAAGTACCTCCCAATTTTGTATGCAAGGTTCTGCTTAAGTTGAATGACATTTGATTCCTTAGAAATACAGAATAAATGCATGATAAGTTTTCTTGATTTAGAATGAATATTTAAGGACGTGATTTATGATAAATTAAGCATAAATGATAAAAAAAAATTATATAAAAAGTAGAAATTAAAAGTGAAAAAAAAATAAAAAATTCTCTGAACTCAAGTACTTGAGCCTGAGAAAATTAGTGCTCAAGTTGAGCTCTGCTTGCAAGCAACTCAGCTCGATTATAACCACGGTTCTAGGAACCTAAGTGTTTGATTGTTGAAAGAAATATGGTAACATATGAACATAATAGGGATAAGGACTAAGAATGGCAATGTTGTGACTCTAAGATCCAAAAAGTACCACAAAGGTTGGCATCTGTCTGTCTCGTGTTTTTCTGTTTCGGACATGCTTGATTGGCGTGGATGGACACGGGAATCCTGAGAAGATAAACGAACCGAATTGTGATGCTAGAGATGACATATAATATGCTCATTTTATTGGATTTTTTGGGGGTGCATTTAATTTTTTTACAAAAATTACCCTTGTTTTTTTTCTTGATAAGACAGCCCTTGCATGCCCCATCGAGTCCGCTCCAGCGCCCCTGACACGATAGATATATTTAGCTGAGTCAATTTATCTTCTATGAGACAAAAGCTTGTGGTATAGTAATTATCACTTTATCAGCTAATTTATTTCTGCTTTGCTGCATGACTAATTTATGAAGCATTCTTTTGAAAATGTTTTTTTTAGCTCAGATTTCTTGTTTCTTTTTAACTGGGATATAATGCAAAAGGTATGATCCGTGAGTCAGATTCTAAAGTTGCATTGAATTGGATAAGTTCTTATCATAATAGTTTTTACACATCAGCCAAGAATCCATCCAACGGCAGAAACCAGAAGAAGAATAAAGTACCAAACACTCAAATTGTAATTACATCTCTTTGTGTGAAATCCGGATTTATATACAGTACTGAATATTCGATTTTCATTGGTAATTAAAAAATTTTGATTTTTGAGTAAACTTTAGTGAATCTATGGTAACTGGTTGGTGCTACACTAGGTACGTTGGCATGATAGCATTGGTTTACAAAAGATAGAATTTCTCCCACAACACCAAGGGATAAGGGATATATATCCCAAACTTTCTGCCTCTTCCACACATTCAAAACTATTATCATCTTTTTAAATAAAAAATCTAGGTGTGATAATGATTCGAATGTATGGAAACTAAATGTCGAACCAGCATAAATCGTCGCTGCCTAGGTTGTACGAGTAGCATGCGAGCAAGACTTAATACTTATATAGATCTGTTTGTATATATGTTTTACACAAAATCAATGTGAAAGTCTATATTTATCTTCATTGGATATTTGATGCCCTGCTTCACAAGCCGAAAAGCAAGACATGTTCATCAAAAATCTTTTAGAAACTTTCCCATAAATCGACATGTGAGTTTGCTATAATCTCAAATTACTTTCGTAAGAAATTATGGATTGGTTCATGTGCTAGGAAGGTTTTTCCACCTAGAAGGCTTTGGTATTTGGCTATCGTTTGGGGGTCATTGCATGATATTGATGCTTTCATTGAGATTCGACACAATGGAAAAGGCAGCTTTCCTTTGGGATAGATTGTCATAAACATCGGTTTTTCAAAATATTGCTAATAAGAATGGTCTTTTAGGTGTGGGTCTTCATATTTCCTTTGGGATATGGCCTGAACAAAAATCATTGAAGGCTATACTGATTAAGCTATAAGCGAGTGAAGCTCGAGCTAGCTAAGGTGGTTTGTATTTAGGCTCATGAACTTCAAGCTTGAAGTCGAACCTACTCGTTGAATTAGCTAATATTTGATCTAATGGTTTTTTTTTTAATAATGACAATATATGTAATGCTTGCGAGTTTTGGAATAATTATGTGAAATGAGACTATACAGTGGGCTGTGGGGGTATTATACTCATTGTCATCATTTGTCCAAATATCTAGGNAAAAAAAAAAAAAAAAAAAAAAAAAAAAAAAACTTGACAATAATAAATTGAGTTGAATGACTGTTGATTTTATATCCTTTTATTTATCTTTATCCGAAACAAGTATCTTAAAAAGGAATTTTATACTCCCCATTTTCAATGAAGATGCACAAACATAATCCAAAAACTGTCAACTGTCCTCTATAAATAAGGACTCAAACACACAGACATACACACCCTCAAAATTCAAACCAACTCTTTGTTTTCCTAACATTGGCCACCAAAATTTGGCAAAAGTCTTGGAAACCTATGGAGAGAATCAGGGATTTGGCTTCCCGGAAAGCTGTGGTCATCTTCACAAAGAGCTCGTGTTGCATGTGTCACAGTATCAAAGCTTTGTTCTACGACTTAGGCGCGAGCCCTGCAATACACGAGCTCGATCAGGATGAAAACGGGAGGGAGATGGAGTTGGCCTTGAGAGGACTAGGCTGCAACCCAACTGTCCCTTCTGTATTTATTGGTGGACAATTTGTTGGTACAACCAAAGCTGTCATCTCCCTTCATGTTGATGGAACTTTAAAGCAAATGCTGATTAATGCTAAGGCCATCTGGTTTTAGTCTTTAGGCCAAAGATTTATAACTCGAACTCGGGACCTATAGTCTTGGGAATTTAGGCGCTGATTGATCACTGAGTTAATTCTTAATTGTGATTAAAAAAAATAACTTTTGCTTAATTGTTGGAATGTTTTCTTGGCTTGAGTCTATTTTTAGACACTTTTGCTATAAAGATTGTGACTTTGTGAAAATGATGTGCCGAATGTTTTACATTTGCTTTTTGTTCGAAATTTGTTAGAATTATCTAAAATGACAATATCCAACTTTTTGTGCAATTCTTCAACTTTGTTTGGGTTTTTAGATGCATGATTGCAACTATTTAATTTGTATCATACGTTGTGATGTGTGAATGAATACGCCAAATCAACTCTTTTCGAATAAACAAATCTTGGAAATTGAAGCATAAGTTTTTAAGGTTGAATTTTTTCTACTGACAAACACACACATAAAATTATTCGAATTCTTTGATCAATTCAAGTCAATTATTTCTCTTAGTTAGATTCTTTGATTAATTCATTAAGCATGTCGATATATATATAACATTTACAATCTTAGGAGTCCAAACTCTAGCTAATTATGTATTTTTATTGATAAATTGATGGTTTATAATGACTTACATCTGACAACAATGCATGAAATCGTTGTGCAACAACTAGCGACTTTCACTTCAAAATGATGTGATAGTTAATTTTTCAAAGTGTTCGTTTATAAAGTTTTTAAAGATGGAATGGAGAAAATTTATTGTGTTATAGATTATATTCATATATTAAATATTAATATCTTCATAATTACAGAGATCTATTAATTTTCTATATTTTCCTAATTTTATATTGAAATTTTATATAACCTCGAAAATNGAATCTTCAACCTAAAAAAGAAAGATATAAAATCTATATCATAGGAGATGAAAAATAAAAAAATTGTTACTTGTTTTTTTTTTTATAGGAATATATATATCAAAATGGAATGGCCCTACTCATTCATTACTTGGCACAAAATTTAGTAGTGGGCGGCGGCAACCCAAGATTCACCATGCACCGAAAGCCTTGTCGTTCGGAATCTTTCTTCGGGAAGAATATTAAATATCGACGGGAGAAGGTAAGACCGAACAACTGGAAGAATCTGCCCGCGTAGGTGTCTGTACAATATGATACCTTAATGCGACAGGATTACGAGTTAGTTTTAACATTCGGTAAAATACGATGATCTTGTCTTGCTCGAAAGTTGCATGATTCGAAGCAATGTTTCTATCATTCTACGAACAATTCATATGCTATGGGTCTATGTTTATGGTTGAATAGAATTTTCTGTCCAGAAAATTGGATAGACGTCCCAAATACATAGGTTGCAGTTCTTTTTCTCAAAAATCGGAGTAACATAGGAAATTAAAGAAAGTAACATTCATTCAAATTAATTATTCGAAAATAAAGTCATTACTCTTTAAGACATAATCAAATGAGTGATTTTTTGGAATTTAAAAGAAAATATTATTGTTGGGAAATGCATGGAAATTGATTACACGTAACATGACATTTCACAAAGATAAAGGCATTTTCCCATTTTCACTCATTATGAGTTGAAATCTATTCCATCCCCTCCAATGAATTCATAGTTCCAGTACCCCTCCTCTCAGTAAACCGAACTTGTTCAAACTTAAGATAATTGCCTGATTCACAAACTTAGTTCAGTACGTAAAATAAATACCAGCTATAAAGAAATATATAATTAAACAAACAAAACCAAGAAAAAGCATTTTCTTCACATTTTCCATTGAGGTGATCACTGATCAGAGCTCCCAACTCGATGGATGTAATAACGAGACAGACTTCTTTTCAGGTCTATGGTGCTAACTGAGGGATTAAGCCAATGTAGCCCGGAGGTGCAGGTTCTTTGCATCTTAACTCAACCCGAGGGCCGATGCCTAGCTAGAGTACTGCATTCTAGACTTAATTAACTGCGTCTTTTAAATGTAAAGACAATGAATCCAAATCGATGCAACGCTCGTTTTTAAGACATACAATAAGAAGCTAGCCTTCTACTTCACCTTGATTGATTCTTAGGTTTTCAGGAGCTTGGAAAAACCAATTAGCATACATACATCAACTTTACTCGCTATTTTACTTCATTTGTTGTTTGTTTTTATTATATTTCTTGTGGAATTCAATCCTTCTAGGTTTCCTTTTCTTTTTCTTGGGTTTCATTTGACTATGTAGGACTTTATATATATTTATATTTTTTATTTTTTTTTTTTCAACTTTTTCATTATGACTTGATTACTTCAAATTGAGGTTTCATTCCTTCATTAATGAGATTGATTCGTTTACCTTTTTTGCTTTGCATCCTTGCACTTTCTATTTAGTTAAATGGTTCAAAGTGTATATAAACTATTAATAATTTTAAATAAATATCTAACTTTTATTTCGATATTATCAAATGTAACTAACAACGTTGTGTAAAAAATCAAATCCTTTAAATCGTATACAATAGTTCAAATCTCACTCTTGTTTTGTGTTTGGTACACAAATTGATGATCTAAAAATGCTTGAATTTTAGAATAATGAGGCGAAGTACCTTAAAAAGATATATGATATAAAAATAATACATCAAAAAATATAGATAATATAATTATTTTTAAATCGTAAACTCAACTGAATGGACAAACGAGTCAGATATATTATATTCGTACCAACGAGTATAAGTCGCATTCAATTGCCTGGCTTAAAACGTTTTTGCATTGAAGTCGTCATTGATCATCATTATTAATTACTTCAAAACGTTCTTGGACATGTGAAAGGGACTGATAAGCTAACACAATCAAATCCTCCAAATCCCCTCCCCTTCTCTCTCTCTACATCGAATCGGCGATTGTAAGCGGCGACGCCTTATCTCCGGCTGTGTTGTACTCTTGAATGTTCTTTGACCTTTTCCTGGAATGGGTTCTAGATTAGGTAAATAGTTTGATGTTTCGTTCTTTTGTGCTGTGTATGTGTCTGTATGTGTTTGTTTGTGGTTTTGGCGTTTGATTTTTTTATATATATATATTTTCAATTGTTAGCTTCAATTGAGAAAGAAAATAATCGAAATCAAGTGCTGGTTTAAGTGGAAAGTTATTCAATTGATGTGATTGAGATTAAGGTTGCAAGCTTCGGTTACATGGGATTTTTTATTTTGTTTTAGATGTGGTATTTTAAGAAAAATTTACGTTTTTTCAGATATTATTAGGTGAAATTGAAGGATTTTTTTAGTAGTTTGGAGCTGTATCTGCATTTTTTTTTGGTCTATCTATTTTGTGATTGGAAAATTTTACAGTATGTATCTTTTGGATGTGTGGTACAGGTACTTTGAAAATTTATGTGATAAGAGAAGCTTTTGGGATCTTATGAAGTGGTTCCTTGGTCCCCTGGTTGATGATTCAGATGTACAGTTGCTGTTGCAATTTCTTGATGGTTTTTTTGGATTGAATGAGGTGCGCAAAACCTTGACTGTAGTTGGTTTTTGTAATTGGGATTGGGAATCTTTTTTCATGTTTGAATGTTTAAATTTCATTTTATTGATATATGAATAGTGAAATTGGTTACCATAGGTCTGAAATTCTTGTTGAGCAGGTGAATTTCAGTGAATCGGATTCTCTTACTCGAAGACTTGAGATTGGTGTTGATTTGGTACTTGGAAAATATTCAAAAGAAGGGTTTCTATGGCTGAAGGAGAACAATTTGAACTTAAGTTCAGAATTTTCGATGGGACAGATATAGGTCATAGAACCTACTCAGCGTCCACAAATATTGCTACTCTTAAGCAAAGGATTCTATCTGAGTGGCCTCAAGGTTGTGGTTATGCTATGACTTTTTAAGGAAAAAAATTTGTGGTATTTACCTTTTTCTCCTTGTTTCTACTGTTGTAAGTTGCATTGAGATTTCATTGTGATGAAACCTGAAAGAAATTAGTAGTCAAATAATGCTTCATGGACATGTTATGCTTCAATGGCTTATTCCTTGTTGTATTTTCAGTTGAAAATACTTGTGGATATTATTTTGGTCTTGCAGAATCAAAATAGGCAAATTCACGGTCCCTTGTATTGACTAACATGTCCAAAACATGTATGATATGATGTGTATATCTGATATCATTGACGAAGTTCTTTGGACCATTTAGGAACTGCTTCTATTGAATGTGTCTTTGATTGGTTTTCAACCTTTTGTCCTCCTTTATTTTTACTTCGACTAACATGTCCAAAACATGTATGATATGATGTGTATATCTGATATCATTGACGAAGTTCTTTGGACCATTTAGGAACTGCTTTAATTGAATGTATCTTTGATTGGTTTTCAACCTTTTGTCCTCTTTTATTTTTACCAAAACCCCTACAATTATTCAGATAAATCAGTGGCACCAAAGTCTGTGAATGATATGAAACTAATACATGCGGGAAAAGTTTTGGACGATGGAGAGACACTTGCTGAGTCAAGAGTACATGTTGGTGACGTTCCTGGTGGAGTTATTACAATGCATGTGGTTGTACAGCCTCCTGTTGCTAAACGAAAAACAGGTATGTTTATGTTTATGTTTTTCTCAACATTAATCTCAGCGTAAAATATTGGCATTATACATCATATCCATATGATATCATTCAGATCCTGTTGCATTTTTATTGGCATGGTTATGGGATATATTCCAAGCTACTGACCTGCAAATTGTTTATTTTCACTGAAACTAGAAAGGTAATTACCCTCATAGGATCAAATTATCGATCCACTTCACGTGATATTATCTGTGGACATATTGTTCTTTGGATGCAAATATAATTTATTCTACAAAATGGTCTGACTCAGATTCTTCATGGGTGCAATGCAGATAAAAACAGTGCTGCTGATAAACAAAATCAGATATTATGCTCGTGCACCATCCTTTAGACCACAGAATCTTGAACCATATGGCTCAGTGATCAGGCCAAACTGCATAGAGCATTTCCCTTTTTTTTAACAGTTCTCTGCAAAAAGAATATGAAGGNTTTTTTTTTTTTTTTTTTTTTTTTTTTTTTTTTTTTAAAAGAACGATTCATCTGATTGGCATCTAGGATTTGGAAGGTTGCCTTTTTTAGTTGTGATCTAAATTTGTTCGAGTTGGTGATTATTGTAATATTTGCTTTTGAACAGGATATGGATTTTTTCCCCTTTAGTTTCTGACCAGCATTAACAATTAATAACTTTGTATCAAAATTCATCGGACGGAACTGCTTAATTTCTCCCCTCGTGAGGTGAAGATTTTCTCGAGTTTTAGTTTCTTGGTGAATGTTATCATCACATTGTTCGGATATATATATACGGAGATGAATGATATGTATGTACGTATGGTAAATAAGTTTTAGAATCATTTTAGAAACATACCATTATTTTTCTTCCACCGTTTAAAACGAACCATTTCTTAAAACATCCCTAACAATACATAAATCATGCAATAATGTATTTCTTGAATTTTTGTCCATGTCGAGCGATTCCAACCACTAATTTTTCACTTGTATCTCGATTCAATAAACCTACCTTACTCGATGAGTCGATTCTAGTGCAGATTGCATACTATGTATTGAGGCATTAGCAACCCATCTGCTTCTTAATCAAATGAGTATTTAAATTTTATCTAACATTTTTTAATTAAAAAAATTCGTTATCACAAGATATACTAATTGAAGGGTGAGGAGTTTTTCATATATCAATTTCAGATTTTGAGTAATCTGAACATGCGTGACTAAATACAACGGAGTATGATTATTCTTATGATAGCTAGACTTGAAAGCTGTAGGATGAATTGAGCTGACTCAAAGCCAACTTGAATAGAGTTCAATCGCACTAAGGTCTTTCTAGCCAAAACTCAGCTTTCGCGAGATCATGAAATTTCATTTGCTTAACTTGAACTCGATTTGTTCATACCACAGAGCCTCATTGCTATGGTTTACAATATAAGCTCGAGCAATTTAACATTTTCTTCCTCTTCTTTCAGTTGATTATGAAAGAAAAATCGATCATGTGTTCATATGATGTTTGAATACTATGAGAATTCTCCAAAATACTTAGACCAGGTTACCGTTGCATAGACAACAAATCCACAAATTAAACCAAGTAAAAAAGGTTATTCATAGCCTAAAATCATTTGTAAGTTGTCACACAGTGTAACACGTGAGTCCAAATGTTAGATCAGAATCACGAGAGCCGATATTTATGTACACTAAATAGGAAAAAAAGACAAACCAGAGAACGTTTAAGCAAGCAGCAGTAACAAATATATTCAAATTCTTTAATGACTTCTTTTGGGAAGACAACCGTGGTGACATCCCAGCATTCTCCAATTGCACCTGCCAAGTTTAACCGAATGAGTGATAATCTTAACAGCTATGTTCCCTTGATGTAAACTTAAATAAACGGATAGTGAAGGTGACATATTGACGTGATAATGGCAAGCCGAGGTATTACAATTCTTAACCTATCCATTCAGCTATGTATCGTGTTTAGTTATTTGCCGATTGTTGAGTGTGGTTCCCCCCTCAAGCAAAAAGAAGTAGAAAATTTATAGTGATTTTTCTAAAAAAAACTATTCCACCCCCAAGCCTTATGTCTCCCTCGTTAATCAGGTTTCCCAGTTTCGCCCCTTGAACAAGGGGCTACTCATTTGGGATAGGATTTGGATCAATACTTCTCAGAATGATGATGAGAAGAAAAACCCATCTCATCTTCCCCACATATTTTGATGATTCATGAAGGGGGAGGAAAAGTTAAAAAAAAAATTGCTGAACTGAGGCGACCTTAGAACCTGATGTTATTCACAAGCAATCTTGGTGTCAAAGCTGCTGAGACAAATGGCAAATGCCTGGAAAGCAGAGATTGGATACTGGTAGTCCATGGTGAAGACATCCTTTCCCACTTTCCCAAACTGGAGAATGACGTTCTCCTGCTCTTGTACGCCAGTTCCAGTCTCAACCGATGCAACCATTTGAAAGTTCTTCACTGAGGCCACGGTTACGCGCCCATTGAAGTTGAGACACCAGCACTGGAGTTGGTCATGCCATCTGGGAGTCTTGTTTTTCAAAACAAGTTTTTCATTTTTCTGTGTCGACAATTGTCCGGACCCAGATCGAAAACTATCCACTCGAGATGATTTTGATCTAAAAAATGGAAGGGAAGGAAAGGAATCCAGGTTTCCTGGCAAGAATTCAGTTGGTGTGGGAGCTACACCTTCTGGATCGGTTGCAGAAGCAGGTATAGCATCCATTATGCACTGCATTCGTCTTGGACCCCTGCAGTAGTGGTGTTTATTAACATTAGCAAGTTAACAGCGGCATAACTTATCAATGGTCATCTTCGATACAAAGCAATAAATACTTGGAAAAGTAGATCGTTCTTCAGAAAATGTTAAACAATAAAGTGGTTCTCTTTTGTCAGTTCACTTAGTGAATCAATCCCAGACACATCAGCTTAAATTTCTAAAGTTTCTACTTAAATAAGAAATTTCATACACATTGACAAATTTCTGACCTCGATCCCAAGACATTTAACTCATATGAAACATGAGCCACAGTATAGTTTCCTGCAGGGACCCTTGGAGATACTTGTCTCATTCCAACTAACCTAGAGGAATGAGATTTAGTAACTTTCGCTTCGGCGTTTGGTGGCTGGGCATCATAGATCATAAACTTGGTCCCAAAAAAATTAGACCTGCCACCACCAAATAAGAGTGACTCCAGTCTGTAAGCTTTAGAAGCCGAAGTTGCATTTAAAATAAGGTTTACCTCAACTTTCCAATATAGTTGGTGCTGCCTTTAAATATATCATCAGCATTGAGAGATATTATGTAGTCAGTGTATGTTGGCCGTCTGAATCTTCGAGCAGCAAGGAGGAATTTCCCGTCATCATTTGAAGCTGTCAAAAGATTAACAGGTGAACACTGGAACAATACAGTAAGCTTTTGAAGCAAGAACCCATCCGCCATCTTGGGTACATTAATTAGAATAAGATAAAATGGTTTGTGGAATCATATTCATGACTTAAAATATGAAAGCAAACAAAGATAAATAATGTTAAGACTTCAAATACAAAAATCACTCTTTAAAACATATGGCAACTTACCTTGACTCAAACTGAGGTAAAGGTGATATGTATGAGTTCCGCGGTTCCGCTTTATGAAACAATTAATTAAGGTATTTCTTGGACCAGGCTGCAGAAAACGAGCAAAAACTTTTTCAGCTAGTGCTAGAGAGGGAAGACTGAAGGAATATCAATAATACATGCTGATGCATATACGCCCAACAGCTGAGTAATTAATTGTCTGCATTACATTACTTTCTTAAATCTATCTGTAAAGGAGGAGGACGCTGAAGAGTGATGAAAAAATACTTGTTTCAGGGAAATGGGGAATGTCACACTGCCAGAGACTTCTAGGTTTCTGACAATTTCTTTCATTATTTCCCTCCAGCTCCTACAAACACCTGCACAAGCAATCACATTCTTTCTCGAGGGCCATGCACACTCCGACTTCTCCATCCTTATCAGCACATCCCTCAAGAGTTCTGGTGGCATATTGGCCCAACAGCTCTGCTTCAAAGCATCCAAAACAGCCACCGAAGAATCCTCGGTTACTCGATGAGACCTTGACCTCAACCCACGACTGAACCTCCCGTCGAAACCCTTCCTAGATATGCTCCCAAACTCACCTCTCATGTCTTGAATTATACTCTTAAATGACATGATTAACCAATTAACTGATTAAGTATATACTAAACCAACTATTTCTCTTTCAATCGCGGGCAATTGCAACTAATCACATATACAGAGAAAGATAAATCTTTAAATTTTCAATCATCAAAATCATAATGCCCGGTAAACTCCAGTAAAAATATATCCTTTAACATCAAGAAATGAAGCTGCGGGAAAACACGCTTCACCTAATTCTGTTTCAACACCAATAAATACAGCTAGCTTTATGCTACCCTCCAAATTGAACAAAGAAACCATCGGATGACAAGAAACATTTACACAAAATTCTAAAGATAAAATCCAATGTTTACCCCAAAAATTGAAGACACGCGAATCAAATATACACAAGAATAAATCTAGCGATCACAAAAACCCCAGATAACATAATATTGACAATTCCACCACGAACCAGCATAATGGATCCTTCCAACAGAAACAATTTCACATAGTTAACCAACCAAAAACACTGACACTCGTACAAAATAAAAAAAGAGAGGACCCAGAACCAAAAATAGACCGATTATGGAGTTAACGTGTAAAACCCATGTTCAGACTCATCAGAACTCTTCAATTAACCAATTCGGGGATTGTGTGGTGAAGAGGAAAAAAAGTGGATGATTAGGGTTTGGTGAATTTCGTCATATTAATTTTGCAGTTTATACAATCACATGCTTTTTTCCGCGACAGGGAATAACGCTGAAAGCGTCTCTTTCGGTTCTCGAATCCTCCTCGGGTCGGTATATATTAATCGGGTCAAATTTAGTTTTAGTCACTCTTTTCATTTATTAGAAATAGAAATTTTGTTTGGTTGCTTCAATTATATTATATATATTTTATTTTAATAATACTGAGTTTTAAGATACACAAATACTAAAATGATAAATACAAAAACAATCGTCTCATGGACAATTTTATGATATGATCTCGAACTCGACCGAGTCACAAAAAACTAATAAAAAAAATCTCGAATTCATGAAATAATATATTTTTATCATATATATTTCCTCGCGTGTGATAATTGTCTAGCTCCTATGTAATACCTACAAACGTGAAGATCTATTTTACGGGAAAAAGGTGAGATTCATCATAGTGAAATAAATAATAAATTGACAATAAATATCCAAAATTAAATTAAAATTATGCAGATTTACCACACTTATTCAAAAATTTTAAAAAGGGACATTCGTTTCACATTCTTCGCTAATAACCGCTACAGTAGGGACTTGGATACCTACAAGTTTGACAGCTTACGATCATCTCATCCACGATGAGAGAATAGATACCCTTTTATGTATTATATGTGAATGAGGTGCAATAATTTTTTTATTTTATGGGGAGAAAAAGAATGGTGCAAAATTTTTTGATTTTTTTAATTTATAGAAAAAAAAGTAGATTGTGTGAGTGTAAAAATGAGCTAGGTTTGTCGGATCAGTTCGTCCCGTCATATAAAATAGATGGGATGATTGATGAAATATCAACTCATTTGTAAGCGGGCCAAACGGGTTGAGCTTGCTTGAGTTGCGAGTTGAGACGGACTGACCATTCAGATCAGGGTTTTATTTGTTTAGTTGATTTATTAATTTATGCCTGAATATACTTTTTCATACCGCCTAAAGTAAGGACACACGTAAAGCTGAAACATTTCTCTTACCCATGAAGGATCAGATGTTTTTGGAATAACTGACGAAGCTGACTGATAAAGCTGAAGAGGGAATAGATTGAACAAAAGACGATAGAATTTAATGATCGACGAATATTGAATTGTAATGATTATGAATTTATTTAATTTTTTCAAATTGTGTTATATGCACTTTTAATTTCTTATTATTGTAATGTTATTAAATATTATCTTGAACTATTAAATTTTTTTTTTATTTTTTAGTTTATATATATATAGGCTGGTTCAGTTCGCCTAATCGCGGTCCAAAGTGGATTGGAAAATTCTTACCCATCTGATGGTGGGCTGCCCGCCCTCGTTCCACCTAACGGTGGGTTGTAGCGGGTTAGCCTGTTATGATATTTCTAATAAAGAAGTTGGTTGAGAAAAAGAGATTTTGTTTAAAGAAAACCAAAAAAATTGATGTAAGAATAATTTCGATAGTTATATCAAACACAAAATAACTCAATTTATCAAACGATTATCCATATATATTTAATATGATTATCCATCATATTCTATACTGTTTATTTCAATCTATGAACCAAGCGATAACATAAAATAGTAGATGATAGTAATAGCTAAATAATTAAATGAGTTGTAGAGCTCATCTCAATTTAGTATTCCTATTATTCGAAGCGTGGACGATTCGACTTATTTAATCAAATTAATAAATTAAAAAAATAACATGTCCAATTAAAATTTAATTAATATAAAAAAACAAATATTATTTATCTAAAGGAAAAGAAGTTAGTTCAATTTTCTAATTTTCGACCGTTACATTACCCTTTTATTTTTTGGTCATATATGGACGAAGATACGCTCCCCCCCTTTCCTTTCGACCATATAAAATCACAACTGTTGTCTTGTCGGGATTCAAAATCAAAAATCGAAAATTTAAAATTTCGCCGCATGTGCTGTTTTTACTGAGGATCCGAGGTAGAAATTTAAAATCTCGAGAAACAAAGGAGCTCGTGGCAGGCGCCTATTGGTGGAATACTTGGAAGAGAGAGTATACAAGGCTCGAGGATATGGGAGTTTGAATTTTGTATCGTCTTCTCTCCGCCTTCAGTATACCAGATGCGTTTTCCTCTCTGACTGTATGTGAGAGAGAGAGAGGGAGTCGCCGTTCGAGTTCCGGCGTCGTTTCGCTGTCTCAGGTGAGACCCATATGTTTTTCTTCGTCATCTTCCCTTTGTTCGATTCTTCTGGATGTGAATATGCAGTTGGTGCATAAAAGATCCAAACTTTTTGACACAAAAATTATGTGAAATGGAAGAGACATGCTTTGTTTGGACTTGTTGTTCTGCCCTCTGTGTGTCAATGTGTGTGTATACATATATGTACACTTAATGCATCTCTCTCCCTGGCACGCAGTGAATGTGTAACTGCGTGGAAGAAATGGGATTCAGCTGCTTATTGTGAAATACATACAGGAATTTCTTAAAGATGTGACACAATTCGTAGTATTTACTAATTATAGAATTCACTGTATGTGGAAATAAATTAATTTTTCTTGTAATTTCATTTATGCAAAAGTAACAAGAAGTCCAAGAATAGAAGAAAATTTATTTGAATCTGGGATTTTTCTCGTGATTTTAATTTTTGCCCTTTCTTTTTATGTGGAAAATACTTATTTTTCTCCGAAGGTAAGTAAAATGGAGTTGAAGAACAAGGGGTCGTCACACTGGTGGTGGTTGGACAGTCCCAACAAGACTAATCTGAATCGGTCCCCGTGGCTTCAGTCCACGCTTTCGGGTAAAAACATACTCTTTAACTTTCCCTTCGTGTTCCTTTCGTTTAATTTTTAGATGACGTTAGGACTGTTGATTTTGATTTATTCGGCTTTAAAGTTGAGGCTTTTTTAAACACTTGAACTTGGTGATGATAGAATATTGAAGTGAAATGGCTATGAAGTGTTTGGTTGTGCTTTATTATAGTTGCTCTCCAAGATTTCATTGATGAGCAGAAAAAGGAGCATTCTTTTGGGTGTGACTACAAGTTTGGTTTGTTCTGCCGGAATTAAAATCCGACTGCTATAATAACGTTTGTCACCCGGAATACAATTCTTGGCTGTACGAGTGGAATTGCTGTTCTCCTCACATCATCTTTTACCATTTTTCTTTGTTTTTTGATCAATTCGGGGCTGTTGAATATTAAAAAGCAGGATATTACGTATATGAGTACCGCCTGCTATTTTAATCAAGTATTCCTTGTTGAACATATCTTAGTTCATGTATGTGAATGTTTGCTTGCATGTGTATTTCCTCGTTTCATAAGCTGTGTAACCAGCGGATTTAGAATGCATGTCGTATCTCATGCTCAGGTCATGGCATGCGCTATTACTGCAGAGAGATGAATGTGTGATCCATACCAGCTGGAAATTCTTCACATAGAGTAAAAAATCCCAGAGCACTTCCATAAAGAAATTTACAGGCCCGTATATTGTTAGTAGATGTCACCTTTCACTTCGATGACCATCTAGACCCTTCCTAATTTAATTGACATTTCACATTTTCTTTCACTTCGATGACCATCTAGACCGTTCCTAAATTTACTGACATTTCACATTTTCAAAGCATTTATATTTTTTCGGTAACATGATGTTCTTTTTTTGCAGAGCTAGACGAGAAAACTAAAATGATGCTAAAGCTAATTGAAGAAGACGCGGATTCTTTCGCCCAACGTTCAGAAATGTACTTCAAGAAAAGACCTGAACTCATCAGCATGGTTGAGGATTTTTACCGTAACCATCGTTCCCTCGCGGAGCGATATGATTCCATAAAACCTGAATCCGGAACTCGGCTCCAGTCTCCATGGTCATCTCCATTATGTTTCACCAAATATCGTCTAGAAAAATCATTGAGCCTAACTGATAAAGCATACGATAGCTATTCTGAGGTGTATGGACCTGAAGAAACTGATGAATCTGAGGTTGAAGATCCAGAAGAAGAAGAAATGGTGCAAGAAAATATTGAATCCGAGGCAGAAGAAGTTTCGAGTGTTGCTGTGGACGTGGAACTGATGAGGCTGCGGGCAGAAGTGGAGAAACTTAGAGAAGAGAAAGAGTTGAACACGAAACAACTAAGTCAGAAGGATGAAGAGAAAAGGGAGGTCATCAGGCAGCTAAGTCTAGCTATAGATTCGCTTAAGGAGGAGAATACGAAGCTAAGGAAGATTGTTGCTGCTAGAGCTTCTCCCAAGAAAGAATGCCCCGTGGAGTTCAAGAACACGAAAGGCAATTTCCTTGGAAGATTGTTCAATGGATTTGCAAAAACACCGGCTAATATAGTCGCTCTTTAGTGTCCGTATTTATGTTCACCATTATGTATGATATTAGGAATTCCTTTGGAACTGCAATCAACTATGTAGTGTGTGCCATATGTATTCTTTTTTGTTTGAAGTTCATTTACATTCTATTCGTGTTTTGCATCTAGTGAAGCATCACTTCCATCTCTTGATAGGTCTTATATAAAGTCTTATAAAGTTTTGTTGCAGTCGAGCGCCAAGAATTCGACCTTCATCACCCCTGATTGATTCCATTGATCTTATCAAAAGTTTCCGACCTTGAAATCAGACTCAAGTTAAGTCGGTTCGATACTCTTTAAACTCCAGCTGACTGACATATGGTAGAATTCAAGCTAATTTGTAATCGTGTATAAAATTGTATAATTTACCCAAAAATGTATAAAATTGTTATCTCAGCTAAGGTTTCTAGTTTGTGAATTGTACAGAAATTTTGTAAAATTTAACAAATATTTAAAAAAAAATATTGAACGTTGCAGATAAATCTGTTCATGCTTTCACATCAGTGAAACGGGGAACATCTCATACCCCATTTCGCTAGCACTATATTAACCAACAACTACAAAACAGGGAAACAACAGATGATTCAAAATCTACACAATTAAGTAAATATATCGAAAAGGGTTTTAAAAAATAGAAAAAGAAAAAACTTCACACCTCACCACCAAGAAACACTAGCCATGAACCCGAATGCCACAAAACACAAAACCACCACTGAATTCAAGTAACCTTGCACACTCAGCCGAAATGTTGAAGAATCTGGCAAAGTCCCAGTTGGCCCTAATGCCACTTCGGGGCCGGAAGCCTCCATTGCGTCAGGATTTGGTGGGCTTGGACTTGAGGGTATGATAGGGAGTGAAGAGTCACTTGGAGAAAGCGCAGGGCCACCAGGGGAAGGAAAGAGAGGAGTAATATCAGGAGACAATGCTGGTGGCGCAGCTAATGGAGAGAAGGGATCAGGCAACAACGCCGGTGCTGCAGAAATTGTAGAGACTGGCAGTTCTTTCTGTACTGAAAATGATGGTGAAAATGCCATGAAAATGGGAGCAAGAATGATCAAGAACTGTGTAATTGAGTAAGCCATTTAAGTAATGATAAGGGAATCCAGTAGCCTCGTGTTACTTTAGCTCAAAGATCAAATCTTTTTGCAAGATTTCTGAAATAAATGCAGTTGTGTTTATCAAGAAATGAATGGATGAATGATTTGTGGGGTGGAACCATGTCACACAGAGAGTTTAAAAGAGTGAGTAAATTATTGGGCCAAAGGTGATAGGTGGCGGGATATGATTGGGGGAGACGCACGATGGAACAGCCAGACATGTGGGAGAAATCGACAAGAGTAGATAAATGGAATTTTTTTTTTTTTTTTTTTGTGGGAACACATGCAGAGTGAATTGGTTGGTCCTGTCTTTTTCCTAAATGGTTGTATGCAGACATTCACGAGTCCGTGAAATTCTTGGCTAGGTGAGGCTATTTGATTTATTTGATTTCTAGATGGAATAATTTGAAAGAATATTTGGCCTGCTTCTTGGTGTTCATTTTTCATTTGAAGAGTTTTTGGCTTACTTGCAACTAAAATGTTTAACTTGGAGAGTGTTTTTTTGGCTTTCTTGGCGTTAAATACTAACTCCAATCACATGGTCTACGTCAAATGAGGTGTCTAAAACTATGATCATTTGGTATTATATTAGGACAATAACCAAAATTCGACAGACCTTTAGTTGATATGAGAGAGGGGCTTTCAAAATTTTCAATTAAGAAACTAACTGGTGCACGTTATTCAACCAAGTTGAATTTGAAGTCTTAAGAGGACAAAACAAAACAACTATGTTCAAATTTAGTACTTTGGTGGAGAGGATAAAGAAATAAATTAATACCAGAATCTATTCCATATTTGTTTGGAATTTATTGCTCAAAAAAAGTGAAATCGCTCACCTTAGGCGCCCCTCACCCCCGGCCCGACAAGATTGTGAGAGGAGGTAAATCATGGTGACTCAGCCAACCAACAGCAGCTAGACCTTATGCTACGCTGCACACAAGGAGCTCCCCCACATTGGAGGAAATTTAACTCCCACACTGCCGCTTGTGAGACTCGATCTCTGGTTATTGCTCCAAGATTCACTGCTGCTGACCAACTGAGCTAAACTCATGCGGGCTTGCTTGGAATTTATTGCCTTATAAGCATTAGGCTGGAAGCATTATATCTCGAGGAAAATTGTTTGGGCCACTTGGAGTGATTAGAGCATGATAACACAATGGCTGGTTTTCTCAGACACTGTCAGGAACTCAACTGTGATGCCACTTTGACTATATAAAACTTGGTGATATACCCTAACGCTTGTAAAATGAACTGAGGAAATATGTACAATCGTTCATAAGGGTTACGAATATGCCAAAAATATATTTTTATAGTTAAAACCATGAAGAATATAAATGAATATAATATCGAAACAAATTTGGACCCAAATCATTTCATTCAGCTCACGACTTCAAACCATATTTTTAGTCTTGTCAATTGAGTTCAAATCAGATGCCTCATATTTGGACTAGACCTCGAGTAGAACACAAGCACATTATATTTTGTTTTTTCAACTTTAAGATGGAACGCCACTTCAAATTAACACAAAAAAATATGTCAAACAATCTAATTGATCAATTTTGTGATATATATATTCTATTTGAGACACTCATAAAATTTTTTTATTTTTTATGCCAAAATTATTATTTTTTATTATAACGGGTATTTGAGACACTCATAAAAATTTTTATTTTTTATGCCAAAATTATTATTTTTATTATAAATATGGACATGATTAACCCGTCTTACGATAAACATCCGTAAGACCGTTTCACAAGAGATCTAATCTCAATTAAAATGCACGCGATGCATGAAATTCACCCTTTAATCCATATAATCCATATTCCAAAAAAAAAAATCTCCATATAATCCAAAAAATGCAGAGGGTGATCAGTACCATATATATCGCTTCAGTTGCGTCTTTCTCAATAAACTTCTGAAGTATAAAATTGTAGGGGCTGCTCTAATTGAACTTTTCTTTTTTGGCAAAGATCCAGGACTAATTTAAAGGGAAGGTCATCCGTTAAATAACCTCTCTACCAAGCAATATGCTTCTTAGCTTCAAGAGAGTATAAACAATCTTTCTGGACAAGAAAATCCCGTGCCTAAAAAATTGCTCACAGAAACACTCCCACTAACCCTCTCAAAAAAAGAAGAAGAAAGAAATACTCCCACAAAATGTAACAAATAATACAAGACTGGTTAAACTAATGATCGACCTCGGATGCTTGACCGTTCAAATTAGAACCCTCACTGCCTCCCGTGGTCGGCAATGGAGTATTCCCTTGGAACATCGGGGGTGGTGGAAACATTGGTGGGGCACCACTAGTAGGGGTCCCAGCACTTCCTGGAATCAATGGAGGAGCAGCAGTGAAGGGCCTTTGAAGAACATCCACTTGACCAGGCAACGGGGCACCAGAGGGAAGCAACACCTGTGGCATAGGATGACCATGCATATAACCTGGGACATTAAAAACAGTTGCTGTCAAAGTCTAAGATTAAGCATGTAATGAGAAAATGAATAGCTTCTCTTAGCTAGAAAAGCATCTGATACAACACAATTTTACTAGTGCTACAATATAGAACCTCGCCACTGACAGAAAAGCTAGAACTCATTAAAGACCTGATTACAAGGAACAGTGCCCCGAACATAAAAGACAAGCAAATGCAAGTAAGAAACAAACTCTGGCAAGAAAAAATATTGAATGGTGTTGGTAGTTTATAATACCTGGAGGACCGGACATTGGTCTTGGCAAAACTGGAGGCCTCATTCCTGGTACTAGTATGGCACCCGCAGGGAACATTCCGCCTGGAAGTGGAGAGGGTAGAAGTGGCAGGGCAGGCCTCAGTTGATTATAAGGAGCAACAGGAGGCCTAAACGCTCCAAGATGTTCCTTTACTTTTTGATCTATTAAACTTTGATTTAGTTGTGCCTCGTATTGTTGATAATAACTTCGCACATTTGCCTGCTCAGTTAAGAAGTAAAATTTATCGCATACATTACCTACAAGCTAGAGAAAGGAACAAGACTACAAGAGCTAGAGGAAGACAAAGGGGAAAAATACCTTGTGTTTGTATCCGGCATTATGCTGTTTTCTAACTGAAGGCTGCAGTGACATCCAGTAATGTTCAATACAAATTAAAAAAAGAGGATGTAAAGAACATGAAAAATTAATCTTATGTTAAATTACATATAAATTCGTAATTCTTTGATCTCTAGTTTGTGAAGCAACAAAGATTAATAATTTCTACTTTTGAATTTATTAATTCTTAGAGAAAACAATTGACAAGATTAAATGCAACCGCTTATATTTGTATTATTTAGCTTCATTATTCTTGTTAGTTTTCATGTTATAATTAAATTATATATGAATGACTTGTATGAGATTATTTAATGATAATGGTTGATTAGATAGTGTGTTTCTATCAAACAAAAAAGAAGGTAAAATATGAATTAAATTTACAATGATAAATATTCAAATATAAATTGATATTAATCCAGCGACCATCAAGTTAATAAATTCTAAGAGTGAAATCGATCAAACCCAGGGTTAGCTTCTACAGACTGTTTAGTAATTTTAATTTTAATTAATTTATTGTTAAACGTTTAGTTTTTATTTTATTGTAAGGACTTTAATCATAAGAAAACCCCCTTATTTTATTTTTATTATCCAATCTCCTAACCTTTCTCAGCTAACACATTTTGCTGCTCGACTTAGGGAGTAAAAGTAGTGAACCCAAGCAGCCGATGAATTACAAACATGAATTCTAATGTTCTTAGTTAAGTGCGCACTTACAACATGTATGAAACTATTTCAATAATTATCCATAAAAAATTATTCTAATGGCAGTAAAAAGAACTTAAAAGTAGCTGAAAATAGTTTACATAAGAAGGGAGAAAGGTAACCCACAGAATCATGCGTGAGGTATGTGTCGCAATAGTCACAGTAATACCTGAGAGAAAGAGGAAAAATATAACTAAATTTGGAAGGAAAAAAACCAAAAGCCACTCAAGAAAACCCAGGTTCAACCAATTAAAGGAAAAATAATAATAATTAGACAAACAATTTACCTGGGCATCGCGTGATTAAGCTAAGCGAAAAGAAATCCTGCGATCATTTGAACAAAATAGTCAGACAACATATAATCCTAGATCAAGCGAAAACAACTTCAAATCAGCCGGAGAAAATTCTTTCATGCACGCCATTAAATGATTCTGATAAAAAATTCTTGTTGGCTTACAATCAAATAGCAGCTCTTTGTTACTGAGGAGAAGCTGAAGCAGAGGAAAACCCTAGCGGGGGATTGGATATCTGGGAGTGTCGAGCGTGAAAATTCGGAGTAAGAAGCGCTGATAAAGAATCACGCTTTTCTCAAATATAATATATATAATATAATAAAGATGATGGGTTAGATGAATATCCGATCCAATTCGGGCCTGTTCGTGGGTCGGATCCAGGTTGTACATAATATGACTTGAAATCTTGCACTTCTATTAAAGCACATTTAAAAAAAAAAAAAACTATGATATCGGTCTCATATTAGTTTATTTTTATTTTGGTCCTACATATATTATGAAATTTTGGTCATAGTTCGATATCTTTCAATTTTAGTCATTTTTCAATGTGAGTACTAATGTGAAATTATACATTTTAGAATCGTATCGTCGCTTCGAGACGGAGTAAAACTATTAAAAAAATAAAAATAGTAGCCTAAACTGAAATTTAACTATATATAGACAGTAAAAGACTAATATATATAACCAATATATACTTTTCTCAACAAAAATAAAATCAAATACAAAAGTAATTAAAATATTAACTAATTGCTCGAATAAACATACTTTAATTCCAAACAAAGAAAATTAAATATTAAAGAACTAACAAGAGATTTATTTATCATCAGTCAGAAGAATAAAATAATCAAACCCGAATTTCACCAAATTTGAGTAACTTGAACCCGAGCTAAAAGAACAAGAAAACTCTTATTTTTTTTTAGAGGTAGAACTATTTTTTTCTAACAATATTTTTTTTTAATATATTCTAGCTCTTATAATTTTTTGACCTCTTGACTGTTTTCTTTGTTGTTATTGAAATATTCAACATAACATTTAAGTTTATTATCAACTCTTGCCTATTTTCATTTTGTTATTAAAATAATTTATAGAAATGAATTTTGTTGTTTTATCAAAATTTATAACAGATGATAATTTTGTAATTTAAATATTTTAAATTGTTCAAAAAGTCAATTACTTTATTTAGATTGTTTTTTTTATCAAAAATAATTACTGATTTATATATAAATTTAGTTTTTTGGGAAGAGAAATAACATTTATTTTGTATATTTTTTATACAAAAATATTTTATTATATTGTTTACAAACTTTTCCAGTCTGGGTGGTATAAATTATCCATTAATCCATAAAGAGAGCTAAAAATGCCACCACGGCGCACATTAGCATCGCGGACCCCATCGCAAGCACGATTTAAGACCAGGAAAAAACAGCAGACAATAAAACACGAACGACTCGGGCACTGTTCTCTGCTTCGTCCGAATCTCGCTCAATTTCTTCCTCCGGTTCCCCCCTTTAGCTCAAATTTCTGCAATCCTCTTTCAGTTTCGGAGGGAGTAATTTTGGTAATTTTATCTTCATTTGTCCTGTGTTTTTCATTTTGGTTTGATTCTTGTTTAGGGTTACGATGGGGGTTTGATGTTTGCTTTTCCTGCGTTGTCGCTCAGTATATAACTGCTCATCTTCATGTGTACAACAAGAGCTCGGATTCGCATGTAATCTTGCTCATAGACGAGCTTTTGGGCTGAGTGAGTGCATTTATGGGTATTTTTAACCAAGCATGTTTATTCATGTTCTATTTCCTTGTTTGTTCTTACGTTTGTACTTACTTTCTATGGGACTGTGTTTTTTTTTCGGGCTCTATCGATAAATTTTATGTAAATTTTGAGTAATGGGTCGGTGCAACGTATTCAAGAGTGATTTATTTTGGTTACACCTTTTGAGTTTTCTCGAAATCTTTCTGTACATTTTGATGAAGAAAGTGGGTATGTGCGTGTGTGACACATTCTTATGTGCTATATTGGGTATTGTTGTTTTTTCATTTTTCTATGTAAAATATATGTTGACATGTTCAAAATTTTATTGTATATTATGTATTTTCTTCTTCTTTGCAGATATTGAAACATGAGATTATCAAGGGATGAAGCTTCCACCAGCACTGAGCTAATGAGCACTCTGTCCGGAGGACGAGCTGAGCCAGTGAGTTGGTTTAGAAATTTGTTATGATCTGCAAGCCATTTCTTTTTTGGTTACTTGTTTATGGTGTTTGCATGAAAGTACAGGCTATACTTGACAGCTTTTTTCATGAATATATTTTACATTTTATCCAGTTATCGTTAGTAAACTTGAACAGAACACAAGAGTTTCAATAGATGACCTCATTTGACTGACCCTTGAATGGAAAACTGTAGGACTTTTGTGTTCTTGATACAATTTATCTCACCTATCCATTTTTTCTTATCCACACACTGTTTTCACGGGGTTATATAAAGGGCTTTATTCAAGTCAAAACTATCATACTTTGATTCCATGATTTTTTTTTTTAAAGAAATACTTACTGTGAGGAGACTGATTTTCCTCCCAACCTATAATTTTTTAGGCATGGTTATATGTTGCAAAGTTTCATCAACTTGCATGATAATTTTCTATGGTATGTTTTTGTAAAGGTTCTTGATTTAGTTGCTGCTGTTAATACACTGCATGAGCTTAGCGCTCAACAGCTTAGCAAACTAATAAAGGATTATGGGAACAGTATTATCCGATATGTTGCTGAAGATGGATCACATTTTCAGGTTGTTAGAAGGAATTACAAAGTTATGTTTTATTATTGACCTTAAGTTCCTGCCATGAAACTTTGATATAAAAATTGGTGTACTTTGATCTACAGATTGATGTGGAAAAGTTTGCAAGATATCTTCCTTTGCACCTTATTGCAGTGATTATGGCTTGGGAAAGGGACAAGTCCACTTTCAAGTACTTGTTATGTGGTATTCTTCTGCTGCATTCCATGTGTGATCTTGCATCTCGAGTGCCTAAGATTGAGCAGGTTAACCAAAGTTCTATAATGAGATTCTTTTATCAAGTAACAAATAGTAGTAGGTTTTATTTCAATTGACTTGTGCTTGGGGACTGGGGTGGTTATAAAGTTATAAAATTGAGATAATTAATATATCAAGGAAACTTGAAAAACCAAGAAATGGAAGATATGGACCTGTTTAATTCAACCTAGATCAACCAGGTTGCTATATGTGTACTTTCCTCCAGGTAATTTACATTTATTCTACGAGAATAAAGCTTAGTGATCAAATTCAGGCGAGTTGAGCAAGTAGAAGCCATAAATCATGTAGTTATACATTCTCTGGTGGGAGCTATTGCCGAGCTCTCTCCTATACTTGTCTCGTCAAAACACTTGTTGAATTTGACAAATTACATATTTGTAGCATTTTGTTAATATGACATCCATTCTTTTCTTCACCATAAATTGCTTCATCCTTGATCGAGTTTTTGATACAATATTCTTCCCCTCTCCTCCCTCGTTTGGTGATGTTGTGATTCACTATTATATTTTCATATTCTCTAAATTTTTGTTCAGATACTGCTTGACGATGTGAAAGTATCAGAACAGCTAATTGATCTTGTCTTTTATCTACTAGTTATCCTTGGTGCTTACAGAAAGGTTCTTTTTTCATTCATTGTATTTCTTAATTTTTCTTTCTTGTTGATGTGCATAAAGATGGAATTTTCTGTTTAGGACCATTGCCACACTCCCAATGACATGGTTCTCTTGCACTCAGCCCTTGTTGCTTGCAGTTTGAAATTGTTAACAGTGATAGTTTCTCCACAATACGAAGAGGTTGCTCAAGTTTTGACTTCGTATTACAAGGTAGTTTATAATGTGTTACGGGATTATTGAAACTTGGTTTTTTGAGATCTAGGTGATTTCTCTATCTTTTCATTTAAATCAGAGGTGTTCATATATGTTAGGATCATATTTTCTGGACACTTAAGATTGAAATAGATAGATTCACAATCTGGTTAGCGCTACCCATCTACAAGAAACAACACGGTATTCTCCTGTCCCTAGGGTAAGCTATAGCCAAACGGGAAAAAAAAGAGAAAAAACTTGAATGCCCCTCTAACCAACTCTTGCTGCTACCTATCCTTTTTCCAGCTTCCAAGCAGTTACCCTCTTTAAAATATTCTGGATTAGGATGGTATGGGCTTTCTAGGCCCAAATGATCTGAGCCTGTAACAACATGTAAATCCGTTTCACTTGCTTTCGTTGCTGATCATGGTACATTGTGCAGGTTGATGTATTTATGGAAGCAACATTCACTGCAGTTCATAAAGATATCAAGTTTCTTCAGTCCAGGCTGTCCGCTGAACATGTTGAGTCCTCTGCAGACACTTCCCCCACAGCGGAAGAGACATTGAATCATCTTTGCCAACAGTGTGACTCCTCTCTTCAGTTTTTGCAGTCTTTATGTCAACAAAAGTTGTTTAGCGAGCGCCTTGTTAAGAACAAGGTTTGTGAGCTCAATCTCTTCAACACCAAGCAATAGTAGATTTTTTTATTTCAACCAACTGTAGATGTATACACTGGATTGCTCTAACAATCATTTACCCTTTAACATTGCGTTAAAAGAAAGTTCATGAAAGCCAATGCCATGTCGCGATATATGTTTCAGTGTAATCATTCGAATACCATATTGAAGCTCTATATATTTCCCCTGGACATCTTCAATTGATATGTAATACAGTTGACACCGTCCCCCATCTTCAAACTTACACATAATTCAGAAAGAAATTCAGTTTTCTCAGCATGAAGATTACCTGTTTTCGTCTTCTTGCCATAAAATGATCTATTTTGGGGAATTTGAAGTTTCATTAGTATTTTTCCCCTTATGTTCCCAGTTATATATCAAATTGAAATATCAATTTTGATAGTACTAACATTTGCCATCTTCCTGATTATTTTCATTTCCTGTTGAATAACTCCAGGAGTTATGTGGCAATGGAGTTGTTCTTGTACTAGTTCATGGTGTAATGAGCTTAATTCTATCATCATTGTATGACACATTCTCCTCTTATATGGCTTCTGTCTCTGGCTTGAAGTTTAAAGCTTTATCTATTGTAAGTTACAGTATCATGGTTCCTTAAATGCACTATGCAACAATTGATATTCTTGAGAAGCCAATGCATATGTATGTTTGCGCATGCGTGAGATTGCTATTAAATAAATAGTTGTGATTTTTTTCCAGCTCTTGCACCTTTGTGAAGCAGAAAGTGTGTCATACCTGGACGAGGTTGCCAGCTCTCCTAGAAGCCAATGCATATGTATCATTTCGTTGTATTTTTATTTTAATTTTTGGTTCCCAAACATTCTGTTTGGTGCAACAGAAAAGAGGAAGACGGCCAGCTGGCGAAACTTTGGAATTGTCTGAATTGAGGTACAATTATATTTTTGTCAGTGATTTTGAGAAGGATATAGTATTTACTTATATAAATATATATTATTTTTTTATCAGAGTTGAAATCAAGAACAAAGATAGGATTATAAGAAAGAAGAATATAGAGATCAGACCAGAAAAGAGAAATATGTATTCAAGGATACCAGATTTATATAAATTTGCCAAGATGATTACAACAATGAAATTAGTTTTGGCAAAGCTACCTCTGCAAAGCAAGCCAATGAAGTTGATAGAACTTCACAAAGATGCAGAAAATGGTGTGAAAAATTTACGGGTCATGCTGATGCTCGTGTTGGTGTCGACGAGAAAATTATAGATATCATGGTTAACACATTTTTTCTACAAAGGGATGAATTGTTCTTGAAACGCGAAGATGATGAAGTTTTTATCTCCTCTCGAGATGTTCAGTAAATATTTATCTAAAATTTTTCTAGCAAAATTTCTTATATTATCTCATACTTAGTTTTAATTTGTTATTATTTTTAATTGTGCTACGGTGTTATTTTCCCAACAATTGGAGAAACTACGAACGGATCTGGAACAACTCCGCACGAAAAAGGAGGCACTGGTGATATTATCATTTTCTTTAATATTATCATTTTGGAAACTAATTATGATGTTAAATAAATTTTATTCTATTTTTTCTATACTAATTCAGGAAAACAGATTGAAGGTTGTGCAAAACTGATAAATAAGCGCTGAAGCTAAAAAGGACAATGTCTTTATTTGAACTCTCTCTTATGCGTTAAGCTCAGACTATTGTAGCTTTTTAATATTTCCATATAGACTTCACAAGTTTGAAAAACATTACTAGAATATTATGAGACTATTGAATACCTTGTGTTGGCTTTACCAAGTTTGTTAATGAAGATGAAGAACGCAAGGTCAGAGTACTCCCGTTTGGAAAATGTTTCGGTGTATCTGATGATAAATGTTTCGGTATATTTTCTTATTGAAGGAAAAGGATGTTGACAAATAGCTGCACTGTTTATGGTTAAGGTAAAGTTACTCAATGGGAGAACTTAAAATTTTCTTTATCTTGATAAGAATTGATGTCACACCCTAAAATCGTAAAATGAAATATATATATATATATAACAGGTATGTATGTTTGGTGTCCTCAGGGTGGCCGGCCAGGCAGCCTCAAGAAGGGGTCCATTTTTCAAATTGACAAAAGAGTGGCTAGAGCGATCGAGCGCATGAGCAGCTGCATGCCGAGATAATAACTCTAAGAACTAAGATGGATGTGTGGGTTGGGTTCGAACATGTAGATGCACAATTAAAACGGGAGTAATCTGACCTTGCGTTCTTTATCTTCACCAACAAACTTGGTAAAGTCAATACAATATATTTAGTAGTCCCATAATATTCTAGCAATGTCTTTAAAACTTGTAAATTCTATATGGAAAGACTAAAAAACTACAATAGTCTGAGCTTAACGCATAAGAGAGAGGGTTCAAATAAAGGCATTGTCCTATTTGACTTTAGCGCTTATCTATCAGTTTTGTACAATTTTCTTCAATTTTTTTCCTGAATTAGTAGAGAAGAAAATAGAATATAATTGATTTAACATCATAATTAGTTCCAAAACGATAATATTAAAGAAAATGATAATATCATCGGTGCCTCCTTTTCCGTGCGGAGTTGTTCCAAATCTGTTCGTAGTTTCTCCAATTGTTGGAAAAAAGGCACACTAGCACAAATAAAAATACCAAGTATGAGGTAATAAAAGAAATTTTAATAGAAAAATTTTGGATAAATATTTACTCAGCATCTCGAGAGGAGATAAAAACTTCATCATCTTGGTGTGTCAAGAGCAATTCATCCATCAGTAAAAAAATATATTTCAACAATGCCATCTATAATTTTCTGGTCAACACCAATAAGAGCATCATCATGTACGCCCAGTAAATTTTTCACACCATTTTCTGTGTCTTTGTGAAGTTCTATCAACTTCATTGGCTTGCTTTGCAAAGGTAGCTCTGTCAAAACTAATTTTATTGTCATAATTATCTTGGCAAATTTATATAAATCTGGTATCTCTGTATACATATTTCTCTTTTATGATATGATTTTTATATTCTTCTTCCTTATAATCCTATCTTTGTTCTTGATTCCAACTATGATAAAAAATAATATATATTTATATAAGTAAAATATCATACCCTTTTCAAAATTACTGACAAAAATACAATTGTACCTCAATTCCGAAGTTTTGCCAGATGGCCTTCTTCCTCATTTCTGCTTCACCAAACAGAATATTTGGTAACCAAAAATTAGAATAAAAATACAACGAAAAGATAAGGTATGATTCCGATTCTTATATCAATTTGTAGATTTTTTATTTTTAATTTGAAATCTTTACCTACAAATCTATTAAATAAAAAATGCAACCTAACTTAATTCAACAAAAGTGAAAATATTTAAATGAAAACCTGGCGAGCCGTGTGTCTGTACACTTGTTTAACATGTCTGTTATCCCGTCTACCAACAATCTCATTATCCTATATCAAAAACATATATTAAGCAAAAAATAACTTGGAAGACAAAAATTAAATGCAAAAAAACAGAGAATTTAAATTTAAACATTTCACGAAGGTGATCAATGTTTAAGAAGCTTTCACAATTCAAGATTTCATTTAGGTCATAAAGAGCATGGACAATATACATACTTACCATGTATACATCACACACAATTATGTAAATATGAAGACAACGAAAAATAATTATATTATTTTTGGGTAGATTATTAAGATGAATTTATCCAGCACTAATGGTCTGTTTCCTTCCACCAAACAAAAAGTATGATTATCATCAAGGACTTGCTCCAACCTAATATAATATTTTAGTCAAACTCAACTTTTGTACTGACACAATTATAAACAAATCAATATTTTTGTTTGGATATTAGTACATGAGATAGACTATACAAAGACATCCAAATTATAATTGAACACATGTTTTCAAGTAAAAAATACAATAAAAGGGTACATAAGTGTCCAAATTATAGCAGTATTTCAAATTCTCAAACAAAGTTTTGAACAAAGACAGATCAAGCATCGACAAGATCATAAACAAATTAGTATATTTATTTGCACAAAAATTTAATACCTGATTCCGGTCGTCGCCAACTTCGTATTCATTTTGGAAGTGTACACATGCTCCTGCATGATATTATTATTATCATTATTATTAAATATATATAAATAAAAAAATGAACATAAAGAATGGCTCAGAGAGTGATTATCAGCAAGGAATTTCTTGAATTTGATTACAAGAAATGGTATGTCTCCTGTCTCCACTCAACTAATATATAATTTTAAGCACTCAAATTAAATATTGAATGAATGGAACTTTTGTACTGACACAATCATAAACAAATCAATAATTTAGCTTGAATATGGTTACAAAAAGATAGACTATACAAAGACATCTAAATTATAATTGAACACATGTTTTTAAGTAAAAAATACAATAAAAAGAAGCATTTCAAATCCTCAAACAAGGTTTTGAACAAATAAAAATCAAGCATCGACAAGATCATAAACAAATTATATTTATTTGCATAAAAATTTCATACCTGATTCCGGTTGTTGCCAGCTTCGTTTTCATTTTGGAAGTTTACACATTCTCCTGCATGCTATTTTATTATTATTATTAAATATATATAATAAAAAAAATGAACATAAAGAATGGCTCAGAGAGTGATTATCAGCAAAACTTGCTTGAATTTGATTACAAGAAATGGTATGTCTCCACCCAACTAATATAGAATTTTAACACATCAATGAACATAAAGAATGGCTCAGAGAGTGATTATGGCTTGGGAAAGGGACAAGTCCACTTTCAAGTACTTGTTATGTGGTATTCTTCTGCTGCATTCCATGTGTGATCTTGCATCTCGAGTGCCTAAGATTGAGCAGGTTAACCAAAGTTCTATAATGAGATTCTTTAATCAAATAACAAATAGTAGTAGGTTTTATTTCAATTGACTTGTGCTTGGGGTGGTTATAAAGTTAAAAATTTGAGATAATTAATGAAACGACCTCGAAATTTTTTCCCTAATCTTAAATCATAAATTCTAAATTCCTAAATAAAATAATTCAACCATAATCATGAATCATAATAATTTAACAATTTAAATCTCAAGTGCATAAAATAAAATCCTAGTCATCGACTAATCAAAATTTTTACTAGTGCGGAAACATAAAGGCCCTCGGGTGTGTACTGCTGCACTCGATCCACTCAAGCGTCAGCGCCTCCCATAAAGCATCAAATCCTGCATCATACAAACCTAGTGAGTCTAATGACTCAGCACGTTCTAAACATGGATAACAAATAATACATATAGAATCACATGCATTTAAAAATCATATTTTTATTTAAAATAGCTTTTGAAAATAAATAAATCATTTTAAAATCCTTTAAAAATCATTTAAGCATAATTAAATCATAAATCGTAAAATCATTTTAAAATAACTTTAAGCATAAATAAATCATTTTAAAAATAGCTTTAATCCTCATCATAAATCATATATTATAAAAATCATTTATATCATAAGCTTTCAATCATGTATCATGTTGGGTGAAGTTTGATCCTTGAAAGTGACTAGCTTTTATCCTTGGGTCGACTGCAGTCTTAGCTCCACATGGTCAATGGGGGTGTGCACTAGGCTCCACCGTGGAAAATACGATCGTCAGGGTTCCCTCGGGGGCCTTTTCCCATAGACGGGTTCCCTCTGGGGCTTTTTCCCAAACATGGGTTCCCTCTGGGGCCTTTTCCCGTAAATGAGTTCACTCTGGGGCCTTTTCCCCTCACGTTATCCCCACAAAATCATATATCGTAAATCATATCTTTTGTCACAGTCAATTCACATCCCTCAAAATATTTTTCATTTTCTTTTAAAATCATAAAATAACATAGCTTTTCAAAAAATAACATTTTAAACAGTAAAAATTGCACAGCTTTACCATAAATCGTAAAAATACATGTTATCATCAAAATCATCATTTTAAATCATAAAATATCATTTAACACGCGTTATGATCCTTCGGGACGCTGCCAAGCGTTTTCGTATTTTCTTAAGTGTAAAAAGAGTGTTTTGCCCCGGGACGTAAAAATTCTCGAATTTATCTTTTTCTCACTTTTAATGACATGGGATTATTCTAAATAATTATTTATGCTTAAATATAATTTTTCATAATTTTATGAGGCTTAAAACTAGACTTTTCAATTAATTCTTTAATTAACGTTTCGTGCGGCGATAAAATCCGGAATTAATCCAAAACTCATTATTTTGATCCCAAATTTTAAACATAACATTTTTAAGATTTATTCTACCCTTAGGAGCCATGAACCGCACCCGTGGACCCATGGTTCTATTTTTTGTTCTAAAATTCGAAATATTGACCCCTAATCGAAACCACCGAGCTATTTCCCAATTTACTCGAGCCGTGCTCGAGCCACCTTGAGCCAAGCCCTAGCTAACCCACCTAGGCACTCTCCTGAGCAAGCCCAGCCCCTAGAACCAGACCCTGGCCCGCACTAAAGCCCCTGGAACCGAGCCACAGAATCTGTGCGTGACTCCTTGCCTACACCAAGACTCCTAGCCCACTAGGACTCTTCCAGCCGAACCACCACCGAGCCCAGCACACCCTAACCGACCCTAGACCACGCCCAGACCAAACCCAAACAATCCCAGCCCCTGGAACCCAAGCTGCGAACCCCTGAAACCAACAGAAGTTGCGCGCGTCACCTTGCTGCTACAAACTCACGCTTCCCACGTTTCGCTCGAGCCACAGCTCCCCACTTGCACCAACCCATGGCCCGACCCCTACCATCACCATAGGACCCTGACGGACCAGCCTGGCTCGCGCCCAGGCCAGCCACAAGCCACTCTTCTTTCCCGAAGACACTAGCTGTGCGTTCACCTTGCTGCATGCGGTTCCCTCTTTTTGCTCGAGCCAGCAGCGAGCCCACCACTCCAGCCCCTGGCCCAACCCTGGACCACCTTCCTCCCTGCCCCAGCTGAAGGCCCCCTTGGCTGCTGTCAAACCCACAGCTCGCGTGAGGAGTCCATGCTCCACGGGACACCTCCAACGCTGCGAGCAAGGGGTCCTAGCATGACCCTAACCCACGTCTAGCCCAGGCCCCAACCCAAGCCTTGGCCAAGCCTCCAAGCCCCATGCAAAGCCACCGAGTTCCTTGAGCCCCAACAAGCACACACTCTTTTAAAAACTCACGGTCCTTTTCTTCCCTTGTGTCCTACAGTTCCAGCCTATTTCCTATTGATTTTATCATGTTTCAATCATATTTTTGTCATGTTTTGGCAGCGTGTCCGTTGGTTCATAACGATTCTTTTGAAACAAGCGTAAAATCGTAAAAACGTCGAAATTACGTATCATACCGTAAAATCATGGAACCCACGTATTTTTCATACATAATCAATTAAAAAACACATATTATGATTTGTATGATGTTTGAAAAGGTTTAGAAAACGTGCCTTTGCGTTTATAACGCTCGAATATACGATCTTCGGCGAGGGTGCGATGTTGGACGACCGGACGACGAAGAACACAAGCTTTCTTCTCCTCCTAATTTTCGAAAAATCTGAATTGTGTGTGTGGTGTGTGTTTCACGGCTGATGGTGAAGAATTGTGAGGGTTTGAAGACCTAATGCACTTATTTATAATTTAATTAACATACTAATGGGCTTTGGTTTTGGGCTTGCATGCTTAAGGGTAATTGAGCCTACTTAAATTAATTAAATTGGGCCCAATAACCCTTAATTAATTAAAACATAAAAGTTTATAAATTTAGTTTCCATAAAATAATATTTTTGATCTTTTAAAACTCCTTGTTTGCCCAAAACCGGCTTCTCGGGAAAAATCGAGCTCGATTCGTAAAATAATTCGAACTCCAACATTTTTAGGAAAATTAAATCATTTTTAATCATATTAGGAAGTCTTGCCACTATTTAAATAAAAATACTTATTCTTGTCTTGGTCGTCCCCGATCTCCTTTTCCCTGCCTATTATCGAATATTCGGGTAAAAATACTTAATTTCATGAAAACATGTCACATAATCATTTAATCATGCAATCCTATATTTAATCATATAATAAACATCATGCTAGCATTTAAAAGTAATTAAATAAAACAATTAAGCAATTAAAATATTTTTGCATGCATGTGGTTCACGTGGACTGATTTTTCGGACGTTACAATTAACACATCAAGGAAAACTTGAAAAACCAAGAAATGGAAGATATGTACCTGTTTAATTCAACCTAGATCAACCAGGTTGCTATATGTGTACTTTCCTCCAGTTAAATTACATTTCTGTTTCATCCCCAGATGAGAAGGGTCTCTTTCTCAACAAGTTTGTTCAGTTCTTTCAAAAGGAAAGCCAGAATCTATCCAATGGATGCTCATATTTATTTGATGCCGAAAAAACGACAACTGTCACCAAGAACTTATGTAACAACCTATCGCCAATACCCTACAATTAATTGAATTAGATGAATCTATTCTCCAACAGGTGTTTTGCATGTGGGTTCACTGCTGAGTCATGCAGAATCATTAGTTCCTCGATTTTTAAATGAAGATGTTGTTCAACTTTTAAGGTAATTTGTGTGGAATTGATACCTTTGTGTTTTTATGTTTCTTGTGATATATATTTCAATTATCATAATTTTTTCTTTAAATTGTTCATAGTTCTGATTGTTGAGATTTTACTTGCTGTCTCTATAATGAATCTGCTATTTGCTTGCATGAATCCCCTGATTATTATTGTGGGGTTATATCCTGAGTCAAATTATCTTTTGTAGGTTCTTTATCCGTCAGTTTGAATATTTGATTCTTCCTGCTTCATGTGAAGATAATAAGGTCCAAGTACTTCCCTTGTGTAGTATTGTTTTAGCATATTTTACTAGTTTTTTTTTATACAGTCTTTGCAGTGAAATCGCCTTTTCCCTTTCCTTGAATTGTCATGGTGATATTGTTATTTGTGTCAACTCACTGTGATAAAATGATTCGACTGGGAGAATTTGAATAATCCGTATCTTGGGACCAGAAACTTGGTTATAGGCTTGAGGTGAATTTTGGTTTAATTTAGTTTATTCTGGAAGAATGGAAACCTAAAGTTATATTTCGGTCGAGCATTCAAATTCTCATTATCCTACGATTGGTTAGATTTTTTGACCGGAAGCTTATGCGTACACATGCCAGTTTGTGGATGTGATAAAATATCAAGTTCTTAACACAAGGCAAAGTTCTGTGACCTTGACATAGTTATCTCTAAAATTATAATATTGTATAATTTATCCAAAAATGAAAGATACAGCACGGCGGTCCAGGTCGCATCAGCAGAGTTGATGTGAGGAAACATCATGCATACCTGATTTTGGAGGTTGTATGGAGCAAATTTCTCTTGTTCGGATTTATTATTGAAATACTTTTCTTTATGATAGTGGTGATTGATTTGGTTGGAGATTCAAATGAGACTTTGTAAGGTGAGGTGGAATATGGTGGGAAAAGACATGAGATGAAAATGGAGAGAGAAGGGATCAAATCATAAATCATTAATCTTAGTCTAGGAGTTTGAAAATGATGTTCAAGTTGTAGAAAGGAAGATATGAAGTTTTGTGATGGTATGTTTAGGGAGTTACGTGATACTTGTATTAGCATGTCTTAGATTTATGTAATGCATGTACATTCAATATGACACGATACACTTGGTCCAGTTTATTAATAAATTAATAGGATCAACCTGGTTTCGATATATGGTCCTGGGTTTTGGATCTTGTTATGCGGCAATTAAGGGCAATTCTTTAGGGTCAGGAGCGTTCCGTTTGTTATTGGGTTTTCTTCCTTGATGCCCTCTTGTTATTGCTTTGTTCGAGGCTCAAATTATAGAGAGAAACCTCGGATCTCTCACACTTTTGTTGAGAGAATATTTCTAATGATTTTATTTGTGCCTTGCTGCTAAAAATACTAGAGCTTACAAAGTAGAATTTTAAATCCTAGAGATTATCCAATGTGGGATAATTACAATGTGAAATCTTTTATTTAAACAGAATCAACTTAGTCCTAGAAATAAAGGAAACCAGGATTCCTTGCTGATAGTTTTTGAATTTTCCATGTGTATAGTGCAGATAGATCACACCACACCCTTTCCCTTGCTCGTTCCGTTTCGCCTGTGCATTTGTGCTATCTATACTCATGACATTCCATTGGTTGATGTTACTTTTGTTTCCTCTAAGGTGCTCAAACTACAATGCTGTGCTCTTTATTCTCACAGGGCGAAGTGGCTCTGAATCATGACAATGGTAGCAGTGACATGAACGAATGCACGGTGAAGAATATTACAACCCTAGAAGTAGACCGAATAGATGCCAAAGGGAATGGAAATGATCAATCTACTGACGGGGAAAGGAAATGTGGGATTACGGAACAGGGTAAACCAAGCGGGACCTCTGTAAATTTGGGAGAAGTCGAAAGGGACGCTTGAACAGTTGAAACAAGTGGTTCCGATTCTAGCCCCATCCGAGGAAAAAATCAAATCGATCAGATGGATGTTGATCACATCAAGGGAGGCATGTTTGGAGAAACTCAGGAGGATCAAAAAGTTGAAGCTTTACATTCTGATGAGAAGCAGCAAAGGAAACGCAAGCGAACTTTGATGAATGATAGACAGATATCACTTATTGAGTTTGCTATTGTAGATGAACCAGACATGCATCGTAATTCAGCTCTGTTACACCTTTGGGCTGAAAAATTAAGTTTTCATGTGAGTACCAGATTCTTATATGTATTTTCCTCGTCGAATGATTGACACAAACTACATTAGCCATGAGTTGGTGAGAGCCGTAATTTTCCTATTTTATCTCTCTTCAGGTGTTAACTCTATTTGAAGTCAGGAGATATTGATGGTTAAATTAGTTTCTGTTCATATATGAGACAGAAAATGCTGATAAAGAAATTGGTTAATCATGTTAAACATGGGGAACGTAAAATAACTGAAATGGGACTAGGAACTAAACTGGTAAATATAGAAGTACAGAACTCTTTGGTCACGACCTTCTGTTGTGGTCAGTTTTCTAAATTTGAAATGTTGTAAAGTGTTGTTAAGGTTTCAAAATTAACCACCTTCCCCTACCTGTTCACGAATTTTTTTTTTTGTCCTTGTTCCCTGTTATGGACAGGCTCAATAACCGGAAGGCGAAGCTTGCTCGTGCTGCTAAGGATGTACGTGCACCATGCGAAGGGGAAAATCTTGACAAACAAGGTGGTTCCGGAATTACGCTCAAGTTAACCTCGCCTCACAGTCCTATGGACAGTTCTTTTGTCCCGTCTGCTTCAAGAGGGGATTTTGGCAATGAAGTTGATTGTACACCTAGGGTTAGCATTGACGAGCACTTTGGGAGTTCGCTTGCAGCAGCTAGGGATGCTATCTTACCAAGTAGTACGCCTTTGGAGCTCGGGCAATACGTGACAATCATGGGTGAAAAAGCAGAGGAGATTGGGAAGGGTAAAGTGGTTCAGATCGGTGGTAAATGGTTTGGAAGAAACTTGGAGGAATCCGGGGTGTGTGTTATTGACATAGTTGAGCTAACAGTTGATAGGTGTTCCAAGATTCTTCATCCAATGGAAATTACCGGCACTACTTTTGATCTGGCTGAAAAAAGACTTGGTTCAATGCGGGTGCTGTGGGATTTTAAGAAACTTTTTCCACTTCCAACTCGGTGAAGATATTATGCACATTTATCTGGAAGCAATGGTAAGAGAATTCCCGCCTAAGATAGACTCCCTAGCCTTTCAAGCTCCTGACTGCTCTAATTTGTTGCCTTCATTTTCAGAAGGCACGGATTGAATCCTAGTGCATGGTTTCTAGACTGAGGGCATGATTTGCTCAGGCTAAATGCGGAATTTTGCATTTGGTGCCTGCTTGGAACAGCCTAGCTGAAATGTGATTTGTGTCGTTCATATGGTGGCTGGGAAGAGGTCGAGGTCGAGGTTGTTGATTCAGGGATCGACGCAGTCGAGAGTATGGTGAGAAATTGACTGACGCTGAAGTCTAAATTTTGTTTTTCCAAAACATGGATTATACGATGGGTACATACTTCCCCCATTTTTCCGGATTTCCCATCATTTTCCATTTACGTGGTATGCAATTGTAACTTCTATGCTTTGAATCCAAATTCAATAGTTCAGACCTGCCGTTCAAGGCATTCTTGATTCCAAAAGTCGTAAGTTGTAGAATGGAACTTGTTGCTTTGCAAGTGGGAACACCTTTGATAAGTGTTGTATTTGTGAGCAGATAACGCCAATCGACTATTTTCTCACAAGTTTACGTACAACAAGCCATAGGTAGAGTGCTTTGAGGGATCAAAAGATTTTTTCGAGGAAAATATAAATTGAATATTAATTTTTTATAAATGCTGGTATCTTGGTGTTTGGGTACTGGGTTACTTTATATTAGATATTTTAACAAAAAAGTGACGTCTTGTGCAATGAATCTTGAACAGCTCATGGTTTCAAAGCAAGTCATTAATGTAATATATTTCCTTAAATAACATACGTTAAGCTTTCGTTTTTAATTTATCATATTAATACACCCCTTTCGAATCAACTCTATACAGATCTATGAATCCATCTTTCTATGACCGATACTAAAAAATGTTGTAAAATTTTCTACGTAGAACATGAGCTCCGCCAATCTTCACATGTGACGCTCTCTTCCGGCCATTGATTGCGATCGTCGATCTGTGTACGCCTAAAACAACCCTTGTGAAAAACCATAAGGCGAATGAATAATCATGCACTACTCATCAGTTGAATATTAATATCATATGTAGGCAAGTGAACTTCGATCATGGTTGGGTTGTGGACGACCCCTTGTAGGAGTAGGTGGTCTTTGAATGTTGAGCTCCTAAAAATACACCATATTCAGTATAAGAATTCTTCAAGGAAAGAAACGGGCATCAGGAAGAACGATTAAAGATGAGAATATAAGGTTGAAAACATTCCCTAATATTACATTTTGAATCTATGAAATATTTTTTTTATAGCTTTACAGAACCAATAATATAAACTTCAATACATTCATTGCTTGTTTATATATTGTTTCATGTTAATGAGGATGAATTTCAAGTTCACCAAATAATAAAACATTTAAAATTTATTTACTTTGAGTAACTAATGTGTAAATAAATAAGATATAAATTTAAGATTTAATCTATTGTTTCATTGTTAACAATATAAAACAATAATCAAAATTTATGTATTTCAGATCTATCCATCCAAATGCAACCTAAATAATTTTGTCGCGGATGTAGTTTTGCTTGGATCTGCCTCAGAGTATGAGCCAGAGAAATAAGTACAACATTACCTGCATCCATGTTTCCTCTTTCAAACGTTCAGGAGACGTCTCTGGAGATTGGATCGGAGGCGGCAGGGGGTGGATCAATTTTGGAATGATGACCAATCCTCTGCCAACAACCAATATTGCCCCGGCATTGTTTGCCGTTCCTTTAATGCATGTAAGAGTGCTCTAACTTGATTAGATTTTTTTGGATCTAAATAGGTAAAATAATGTGGACAGAGTGTAGTTCCGAAAAACATCATACCACAATAGTTGGTAGCGGAAAAAAGAGTGATCAACTGCCCCTGTGCGAATCGTTCAAATCCATCCATAACACATTCATGAGCTCTTATGATAAGTTGCAATTTGTTCTTCTTACAGAATTCTGTCACCCGATCAGGCTGAAGGGAACAACAATGATGTGAATAAGCATGGATTCTTATCATTTGACTTGGGAAAAACTCAAAGAGGAACTGATCAATATTTAGTTACTCATCCAGTAACTTGTGATATGATTGAAGAAGCATTGAGTTGGCAGGGAGGACCCAGGAAATCAGGAGAAGGTAAGCGAGACGAGTCAGTGAAAGGGCGACTAGAAATATTTTATGTAAAATTTCAATTTGTTTTCAAGTATGTGAGCGCATAAACCACCATATTAATCCTAATATCGTGAGACGGTTCAAGAAATGCATACCCCAAAAGTGACTAGGCCAGGCCCTCTTGCATTTGGTCTCAAACCCTCCACACTATCATTTTCAGTGGGGTCGGACCTGAATTAAAAATGAAAGGAATGAGAAGGCATTGAATATGAGTCAACTTGCAGAATGTGGAGTACACGTGACACACCATAACAAATCCATCAGCACAATCGATCCAGCATCCATTGTTATGGGCCTCTCTAGTTTTTCTATCTGTTCTACAGAATTTATTGACCTCCCGATGCCACCGTGCATGCAGATAATTTTCTTTTCTATTAATGCAGCAAGTGGAAGGTAATTAAACAACTGATTAAAACGTGCCCAAGCCCAGATACCATCATTTTCTCCCTGTACGAATGTTAATAATACCAGCAATTAGGAACTCAGGAAATCTGAGTAGGTAACTATATTTGCATACTTATATAAGCGATACCATTCTTTCAATGCATTCGATGCGAAAACCAAAAAGTGCATTGATATCAGCAGCTTCATGGTTCCCACGTATCAAGTGAACATTCTCTGGGTACTCAATCTGAGGTTCCATAATGAAAAGACTATTAGCACAAATAGAAAGCCGCGCTCATATTAATTAAAAAAAAACACTGTTCCTTTAGTTAAGAAGCTAGCCTTAAGAGCAAGAAGTAAAGTGATGGTCTCTAAGCTGTGCTGTCCTCGATCGACATAATCTCCCAGAAACAAATAGTCAATATAACTGAAATGACAAAAACAAGGGTGAAAAGAGTTCATATGAAACTTGACACTCGTCGTTCATGCAGCACCCAAAGAATGTCGAAAGCTTATTGAGGTATCACCCGCAAAAGAAATTCATGATTACACTTGCTTGCCATAGCATACGAACTTCAATTGAATCCACAACAGAATTAGGGCCATATCTTCCTTAACTTGGAAAGGTTAGCAACATATATAATGACTAAAACATTCCACTGGCATGTGTTGAACCTTTAAGAACTTGTGAAAAATCAACGAACTCATTTGGTTTACTCATGAGATGTTCTTCAATATGAACATCCGTGGTCACTGAAACCCATACTCGCAAGCAAAACAAAATAATGGCTAAACGAGAAATGTTACAAAAGTAATATCTAGGCAAGACTAGAAGTCAAACTATCTTCACAAAAATTATTGGGTTCTAAAATTCTGTAGTTCACCATCAAGCATTTATTTATCCCATCACTCTGCCTCCTATTTGATGCAACCACGACTGCAGACATCAAAGAAACTTGAGAAATCTGTCTGAGGTTATCTTTCAGATAAATTGTAAAAGTATATTCTCCAAGTAAAATTTATCGTCAGCAATTGATACTAACTATTTCACAGGGAAAAATACAGTTGACCCCCTACTTTTTTAAGTGGCTAGAAACCCCCTAAGAACAAACATGCCCCTATCCACCAATTATTTAGGATGTCTTTTCCAACAATTTTAAAATTACAGAGAACTTTAAGCGTGTTCTTATTTTCTTATGGAGGTTTTTAGCCATTTATCAAAAACACAGGCCCAAAATACACTTTAACCCTATTTCACAAGATGGTAAAAACTTACGTTATGTCTCCTGCAGTGGAAGGATAACCATACTCATCAAACAGCCGCATCAGATCACCAAACTGTCCATGAAGATCGCCAAACAATTTGATAGGTGCTTTCAGTTGAAGAACTGTTGGCTCATGCATGAAGATCTGCTCGGCAGCGTAACAAAGCTCACCAATTTCATAGGAATCCAGAAAGAATTTTCTGTTGATGGGAGGCTTCCAATTTCGAGGCCTGAGCAAACTTGATATGATCTGCACACAAAAACGAAAAAAGAATTAATCAACCAAATGCCAGTTTCCAGTACTTCATCCTTTCGTCTTTATAAGCATATAATATATACAAAAACTTACCTTCTTATGCAAGCCTTGAGGTGATCTCTGCCTTGTAAACTTCTTTGTCGGATTCGAGACATCATTATGAAATGGAATCATTCGTCTGCTCTCATTTTCGAACTGATCCAACGACAACTGTCGAACCATTCCCCCCAAGCTCCCCACATTTTCTTTTGCAACTACGACCTGTAATACGGAAAGAGGTATCTTCAATGACCGATTTAATACACATTTCTCACCACAAACATAAAGGAGTAGAATTCCACCGCTCTGGGGTGAAGTCGAACATCCGCCTCTGTGTCACTACCCTCAGAAGTGGTCTCAGCAGCTTGTGAATTATCATCTGACACTGATGTTTCTTCAGGGGTCGCCGATGCTGCCTGCGCTGCTTGCCAAACGGCATTAGCAACCTCAGCTTCAGCAGCAGATGCCTCAGTGAGTTTATCCATTGATTTTTTATCCATGCTACAATGGGGACAAATGATTTCATCATTTTAAAGCGATGAACAATGAAGCACACAGAACTAAAAGAGAAGCATAGATATCATACCTTAAACTGCCAGATAAGGGCATTTCAACTCCTCCATCTGATGGTGAAGTAGGAGAATATGACGTCATATTAGAAGTGTTTGATCTTGGACCAGGAATTACGAATTCTCTCTCTGATGGTGAAACTTGGGAATTGATGTCAAATTGAGACTGTGAGTTTTCTGCGACCAAAAAGTCATCTAACAAAAATTCTGCAACACAAAAAGTTAAAACCTTTAGAGTAGCAGCAACAAAAATTAGAAAACAGAATATACAGACTAGCGAAATTTGTTAATTATTTAAATCATTAATTGTTACTGGCATTCATAAACACAAAACCAGAACAGTTGAGCAAGCATTCAACATTTCATTCATTAATCATTTCAATAGCTAAAGTTTAATCCACAACCATGTTTACAAACAAAAGAAAATAACTCAGGCAGCAACTTAACAATTGGTGTTGCTTTAGAGCTGGTTCAAACAGGTCTTGTGAGTATTCAGTTTAGAATGTTGGCAGATTGACAATAAAGAGACAGAAAATTAGAGTGTAGAAAATAAGAAGTCATCTTAAACTTAAATAATATGAGATTTAGTTAAGTCCAGCCAGAAACAGAAAATAAAGACCTCAAAGCACTCAGTTCAGCATGTGACTATGCCTTCCTACTGCTGTGAAAAGTGAGGGACTGAGTCCATAGGAATTCAGAGCGACTCAGAGCCAGCAAAAGACATTGTTATAGTCACATACACCACGCAAAAACATTTATGACATATGAGATACGATTGCGGATAATCATGTGCTACTTTGCCTGTTTCTCATATTTCATGTCTTTCACTTGTTCAATTAAACTTTCATATTATTTTATTCTCTGAGCAAAGAATTCAAGAACAAATCACTCTCAGAGAGATGTAAGTTGCAACCTACAACATGGCCATGATGAAATTCATCTACGTGTATACTATTGTCAAAATTCAAGGGGGTTCTTTATGAAGCTAAAGAAGTGAAAAGAAGATAGGATTATGCTTGGTAATGGATACTTTACCTCCTTTTAAACCCCCAAAAATATAAATCCGGATACCAACAGATGCAGCTGCATGACGACATCGACGCATAGACTCCGAAGAGAGATCAGAATCGGTTTGCCCTTTGTTGCCACGTGAAGTAACCAGTCCATTTCTGTCCAGCCAAACTCCTGCTGCAGTATCCAGTACTTGAGAAGGAAACGACATACAATATGTTATTTGGATATTGATATCACCCAGAAAAGATAAGTATAATTCATCACATCCTGTGCTGGGTACATCAAGAGGTCTAAAAAGACAAAAATTGGAAGAAAATTCTTCGATGAATCCAAAATATTGAACAGGTAAAACAACTATAAGAAGTTACCTGCGATTGCTCCTTCACCTTCAACTGCTCGTCCACCCCTAATTGCGCCCCCAGTCACATGTAATCTTGCTCCAACAAAAACCTGATAGATGACAATTGACAAACACTGAAATTCTTGAAGAGCACACACACAGCAAAGAGAAAAGAGACTCCCAACCCCAATATAAGAAAAAAAATTTCAGGATTAATCACATTCCAGATTCATTTTAGAGAGAGGCAATACATTAATAAAAGCAAATACTAACAAGAGAATTCAAAAAACACCATCATGATTTAAATATATATCCTTGGATGCAAAGAAAAACAACCAAAGTGTAGGAAACACAAATACTTCACCGGGATAATAGGGAATTAATCAATTTTTGAATCTACCACTTACTGCAGCATGCTGATATCTTGGTGAAGGTGACACTCCTGGTGCAAGAGTCCACTCCCACTGGCCATTCCGATGCATGAGTAATCCATAGGCATCAGCTAGTGGCTACAGAAGGGAGCGCAGCATCAAATAATTTCATTAATCAAGACATTCCCTAAAGATGACCCCAATTGAAATAGTTCAAAGTGTATGAAAAAGGGCGAGGCAAATAATTAATTTGCAAATCATTCAACAGAGTAAGCTTATCAAAGAAGCAATATCAAATGAATAAGATAGTTTTATAAGCTTAACTTAATACATAAATATCCCATATCATGGCATCCCTTGCATCATTAGCTTTACTTTATATGAACTTTACAAAACAAATGGTAAGCATCATATAATCAACTTCAAGAATCAAGTCCGAGACAAATCAAAGAGGGAAACAAATCAGTACATCCACTGACAAGAAACATTTCACTTTGAAGAATCTAGAAGCTTAATTGGAGTCCCTTTCGTATTACAAGATCAATTGCAAAACAAAATACAGGTCATCCTTAAATATTTGAACTCCACGGGAGAGGTAAATCATACCATGCCGGAACTGTCTCTTCCACCACAAAGCAAAAGCATGCCATCAGACCGGGCACTAGCCGTTGCATACCTGCAAAAATGCCCATATAACTCTTTCATCAATGTGTAATGAGCAAACAAAAATTTTGAAGGATGCAAAATTTCAGGACTCTCAAGCAATGGATTTCATGATGCATATTTTCTCAAGAGCACTCGAGCATTCACACCGCCATGTGTGAATTCTTAAAGTAAAATTGAGAAAGTGGGATATCATTAAACCAACATCAGTGATCAAGTTCTTACACTGAGAAGGAGAAAAAGATGCACCAACACAAGGGCAAAACAAAAAGATAAATTTTGGGTAAGGGAGAAAGGCTGGTCTATAGACTACTCGAATCTATCTGAAAGAGAAATTGCATACACAAAGAAAAATCCATGCTTCAACAAAATTAAACAAATCAACTTCGTCTAAGGAACTGGAAGTATCGAACCAATTGACTTTGACTAATTAGTATGGTAGCAAATTAGTTTGAATGCAGCCTTTCATAGTGATGAGGATAGTTGCCATCTTTATAGAACAAGAATGATTCCATCTCACATGCGAAGAATGAACAAACTCAGCATAGCGGTTATCAGGGACAAAAAAGATTATTTTTTTCTTATGAAACTTATGACATTATCCAAAAACGAAGTTCAATGACAAAGAAAGAGCTCCCTATGGGGAACATGCTTCTGCTTGGCGAGTCTGGGAAGTAATCTCAAAAAAATTAACAGTCCTAATTAAAATGGTCAATGTCGCTCACATTCTAGCAGAAGGTTTGTCACCTTCTGGATTAAGCTTCTGCCATGCATACGGTTTCTGTGCAGTATCCAAAGCCCAAGCATCTGATAGCACTCTTTTACCTGCAGAAAATCCTTTCTCTCAATTAGGGCCAAGTACAAGTCACCAATATCATAAATGTGAATTTATAAAAAAAATTAATCACACACTCCTATTGATGAGGCAGAGAAGCAGCTACTGCAATCAGCTATAGAAATCTTCCAACCCAAACCAGTATTCTATGATAAAATAGAAAGCAAGTTATTGCAATAGCACCAAGAGGGCCATTTGGGAGTTGACATTGTTTACTTCTCGAATTCAGTTCAAGTACAGTAAACCAAACCATCTCTCCTACAAAGGCCCAAATATAAAACAAATTGTCCCACATAACACTTTAAGTTTAATGAAGAAAGCATGGGGCTACACCTTCTGGGGTAAAATAAAAGTTCTAGGGAGAAACAACCTTTTGTCTCCATAAATTGAAGCTGTGGCACAAGTAATAGACTACTTTCATGCAAATATAACACATCTCCAGTAATTACAGCTGTCATCATAAACGTCAAAAATGTGATCAAGACTTCTATTGAATCTTCAACTTAAAAAGACTCTACTTTCTTTGGCCGTTACATTCTACCAACGTGTAATCAATTTCAAAACAATACTTCACATGATACCCTCCACTTGTAAATAAAAGCATTGGTCATTAAAATAAAACAGAGAGAGAAGAATTACTCTCACCATCATTGCCACTAACAGTAACAAGGTATCTTTGTGCAACTAAGTCCATGGCATGACCATATCTAGGCCCTGGGCCTTGCCCTTGAACTACAACCCTGAGCTCCAAAAACAAAAGACACAGTCAAGTTGAAAATTAGCAAAAATATTGATACCGCAAAAAGAAACAAGGATATGCAATGCAATTTCTAGGAGCATACCGATGCCACTTGAACTTATCATTCGCCATGTCCAGAACATATAGGTCATCGGTTGAATGTCCAGCAGGGCCTATCCCGCCCTAGGAAAGCAGCATTCATCCATCTGATTACTTAAAACAACAAAAACCAAATATTTACTCCATATTTGATTCAAGAACACGCTAATTACCTGAAACACGACCATTGTGCCTACAGCAGCAGCTGCATGTGCAGCCCTAGGCGAAGGTGGTTCTCCGGCAGGCCGAAGTCTGCTTCAATCATTCGATGAAGTTGACAAGAAAATAAAAGCAAAATAATGAGCATTCACCAATCGAATCTAAGTGCCAAACAGTAGAATTTTTAAGACTGAAGAAATGCCTGGTCCATTTTCTAGTTAGTACATCATAAGAATGAATGGAATTCGTCACTCCAGCTAAACCTGAAAAGGCCAAATGATATAAAAAAAAAACACATTCAACAAATCCCAGAATTCAAAAGTTGAAGATCCAATAGTGAACAGGAACAAACAAAGGCAGATATGAAATTACGGATGCCAGCGGCGCCTCCATTGCCGTCCTCGACGGCGGTAGAGCCTCCGAATAGGATGAGGCAAGGACCACGAGTCTTGGTGGCAGCTACGGCAGTGAGCGTGTGTCCACAACGCGGCCCAGGCGCGTCTTCATCATTATCCCAGTAAGTTTCTAAGGGTCGGTAGATGGGAGCCGGATACAGCCACGGCTTGGATCCCATTCAAAAACACACCACTCGCAGAAAAGTTGCTCAAAATCCCAACAACAATTGGACCTTAATTTCCCCAAATCGGCAAAGATTTCGACGAAAAACTTCAGAAAAGGAATCAAACACCTTAGAAATGATTCTTCAAGAAATACAGAGTGGGATTCAGCAGTTGGTGGAGCCTTTTGCTCCGGAAGTGGATGCCAGTGTAGAAATGAAAATGGGATTTTTCAGTGGTTTTACCTTGGACTGATCACATATTGAACAAAGAAATGGTATTTTGAATTTCAAGTGGTGAATTTATGAATTATATGTAAGCATTGTCATTCTAAAATATTTTTATCCAAAAGAAATATCTTGAGGAATAAATTAATAATATCCTTTTAATAAATAAAATAAAAGTTATTAAAAATGTTATTATTTACTTCAATAATAATTTTTTAAACATTAAATGTGTATCAAAATTCTTTAGTTAAAATAATTTCTTATATATAACTTTTACTTTTTTTATTTTTTATTAATATATAACTTTTCCTTAGGATTCATATTTTGATTTAAAGTAATGTACGGCCAAAATGTCAATAGTTAAATGAAGATGGGAGTGAGACCGTGTCTTGTTACGATTTTGACTTCAAGTTTTGCATAAAGATTATTGCAATTACGAAAAATTAAATAAACATATATATTTTTTTTTCTTGAAAATGGAGATTTGAGGATAGTTTTAAACTGCTACGTATTTGAGAATTAATTGAACTAGTAATGAAAAAAATCCTACAACGATTCTTTCTCAATTTTTTTCTATTTTGAGTTATAAAAAAGAACGGTCAATAATCTATAAGTGACTGCAGAAATTCCATCATGTCAAATTAACAACTTGGGTCATACACTCTACAAAGAAAATTCGACATTTTGAGAACGTTTATTTGCGACATAGTGAATAATAATATTTTATCTCAAATTTAATATGATATTAAATCTCTCGGAAAAAAAAAATTAGTCATATAACTTACACATTTTTCATTTTTGATTTTGTTATCAATCAATTAACGATTTTAATAGCATAACTTTACTCTTTTTCATCATAATGCTGACATAACACCTAACATATGTGCATATTTTTTTATGTCACATTAGCATTTCAGCGAAAAATGACAGAAATTGAAAAAAATTACAAGGCACATAACTGAAGCCATGAACCGTGAATTGATCGAGAATAGCATAACAAATTAAAAAAATATGCATGTTAGTGTGTTACCAAACAAAAAATATAATTTCTCTATCCCTCCCTCAACTCAAAAAATAAACAAAAAATAAAAATCATTACATAGTCAGGTATTGGTTGGTTGATTGTCGGTAACCAAAACGTTATCCCTTCATTAACTGCCAGCTTTTATGGGCAGTAACGTTTTATTGTTAAACTTGAACACAACATGACTCTAGGCATTAAATACCGGCTTTGCATAATTGCATTCGGCCACCAACAAGTCATCGTCTTAGCTCATTGAATGAACTTGGAGCTCTTTCTTGCCCCATTTTTTGTGGCTATGTGACAACTGATAATGGAAGTGGGGAAAATGGGGTTGATGGTCCAAAAAAGTTCAGATGTCTTTCATGGACATGGATTCGGAAATGCCGAATGAACCCTGTTAATTTCGGTAACTATTTCTGGAATAAGCTCCACCTCACAACCGTCAAGTACCTCTTGGAGTTGCCAGAGCTTAGTAGCACCAAATACAGCACTGGCCACGAGAGGGTGTCGCAAAACAAAGGCTGCAGATTCTTTAAAACGTTAGAATTCAGTGTGTAGCGTGTAGGCGTATACGCTATGGGCATGAGTCATGCACATTAATTTGACTACTACAATTCTTGGACAACATTATCAACAAATGAGGAAATAGGAAACATTCTGCTAGTATGTACACAGCATATGCATATTGCCCAGAAACTTACAGTTTGAATTAACTGGAGAGTGATTTCTCTCCACAGAATTTGAAAATCTCTACACAAGTTGCACGGCAAAAGATTTGTAATACTTGAGTGTTAAAAATATTAAATTTACACTTTATTGACAGCTACAATTTCTAAAACTTTTTATTTTCCTTTAAAAATAATAAATGATTTGTACAAACTTCAATTGCTTCCAAGTGCCAAAATTGATACCCATCATCTCACTCCACTCGATGGTTTACCGTCAAAAACCCTCGTGTACCCTAGTGTTCTCGCAACTTTTCTTCTATATTTTTTAACATTAACACTAATATCTAATAAATAACTCAAACGTCTACAGAGTAAAAAGGACTCTTGGTTATGACAATAAAGATCTCTGGAACTCATAAGGATGCTACATCATCTGTCAATAATAGGTCTTATATTCAAGAAAGGCCAAATTATCAAGATGGAAGTGTAACGAGTAAATGTTAGTGTTTTAGCGCATAAGTAACGAGATAACTATAAGAACCATAAAATATGAAAGACAAATGCCATACTAAAAATATTACTTACCTATTGCGAGAGATACAGGATGAATGCCATATTTCTTGGCGATTTTGACATACAGCTGTGACACAGTTCGAGATGTCAATTAGTAGAGACTTGTGGAAATATTTGCACTCTGCCATTAACAGACTAATGAGGGAAAATATGATACAATGAAGTCTGTACGAAACTCCAGTAGTATCACTGCTTATTTATTAAGCATTTAGTATATGCCTAAAATTATCCTGGCAATTGCGAGACATAATCCCGTTGCAGAAACTCCACCCTCGATGATTCTTAATTTTTGAAAATGGGCAGAAAACGAATTGAATCCCAGCCAAATTTGTAGCAATAATGCGCTATTTTTTCTAGCTTATGTTTTTCCACGTAAATGAGGAAGCAATTTGTCAAATTTTTACTCACATCAGTAGCTTTTTTAATAGTAGAATTTGAAAGGCTGTATCTTGACTCCCCTTCAGCATACCTCCCTAATGAGACACACCTGATATTGTCAGAAACATATTAGCAGTTACACAATCCCACAAAAAAAGTAGGAAACAAACCTCTGAAAAGATTCAGAGCATCATCTGGACCTCCATCAAGAGAGAGATACTTCCCAGAGAGAATGCCCATCGCCAAAGGGCTGTATGCCAGCAAGCATACCCTAAAGAATAAGTAAAAAAATGCTAACCATATTTAAAAATGTCCCATCCTAATAAGGCTTTATGTAATTACTAGAATTCTTATTTTGAATGAAGTACTAAAAGCAGTGTTGAGTTGGGCACAACCGGAATCAGCTCAAGAGGTAAAAAGTTTTCTAGGTTTGACAGGTTATTACCGGAAATTAATCTCGGGATAATAAAATCTGAAATAGATTGAGTGATATATTTTAAATTCTGTGGATCCTAACATTTTGATACTGGTTTATGAATTTCATAATAATGTTTAATTAACAACTCTTTAATAATGTCTTAATTAGTACTTTATTCAAAATAAAAATTCGAGTCATTACATCATGTTTGTTTCTTGTGATGCATAGAAATAGTACTGCATCTGCAGAGGTCAAATATGAGGTTCACTAATAAAGTTAAGTCAAAAGGAAATAGATCTCAAGATAAAATTTCATTACACGAACTAAATGGTGAAAAATTGAGGTATCGGTGCCGTGATGCTATATACAACATACACTTAGTTACATGAACTAAATGAAATCGATTATTTCAGGCTAAAGAAAAATTTGTATGAACTGTGTGATTAATAATCATCAACATTGTGCAAACACACCTTTCATGACTACAGCATTCTGCCAACCCCGAATCAAAATTTCGGCAAAGAAAATTATAACAGTTCTGAAAACAATAATGTCTCAGATTGTTCAGTTAAGTTATCATCAAATGCGAGAAAGAGGAGGGGTTAATACCGAAGAAAAAAGAAAAGAATTCTCATTACTTTCAAATAGAGTTGGGAATCATACAACACCTGCAAAGATACTATTCTAACATGGATAGAGATACGTTCAGCAGCATGAAGGAACTTCATGAGACCATAAGGTGTTTCATTGCTTAGCCCAACATATCTTATCTGCAAGTGACATGCTAATTACATTAGAAAGAACATCGCTTCAAAAAGTTTTGCTGTAACACAACCACCAACCTTACCAGCACCAATAGCTTTTTGTAGAGCAGAAAGTTGTTCCTCAACACTAACAGAAGAAAAATTTCTAGTGGGATCATACTCAATTTCTCCAAACATTGGCACATAGCTGGAACAAATGTGTGTCGAAAAAAGTGATCGATAAATTGCTTTTGTGTTTCTTGGGGAATGAAGCAACATATTTAGGCATACATATCTAAATTTGGATCACGTTATAAAATAGAGCTGATATACTAACCGATCAGGCCAATGAATTTGATACAAATCAATGCAGTCAGTTTGTAAGCGCGTCAAACTGCAAAAGCACAATATATTGTCAGACAACATTAAACATTCAAGAGCGAGATGAAGCCAGCATGAAAAATAAATAACTGTGGTTAAATTCAAAAATGGAATGGAATAAAAACGAGAGCTTGAAACGGGTCAGACCTGCCGTCGATGGCTTCAGTTATATTCCAGGCATCAAGACTTCCTGGTCCACCTCGAATCCAAGCCATTTGTCCAGATGGCCCGCTAACCTGTCTCCATACAGTTCAATAAAATTTTAGCAAAGTTTGTCTAGGCAGCAAAACCCAGCGATCAACCAATTATGTTATATTTATTTTATCAATAATATCAGCACTTGCAGCATCCCTTTAAAAAAGTCAAATCACCATTTGAAAAATCCCACAATCCAAATTTTGAGCTTAATCGCAAGAGTTTTCAGACTATTCATCACATAATGTTTATCGCTAAATCAAATCTTCTAGCTGGAAGAAAATAAATCATTTGATCAAGTAATGCATAACAGCAAATTGCGCTTCAAAACCTTAGTGGCAAGTACAACTTGATCGCGGGGAATTTTCCGGATCCGAATCCAACGGCCGAGATATTCCTCACTTCTCCCCTGAGTTTCTGCCCGCTGCGGAACCGGATACCTTCGACAAGGAAAGCCAATTGAGGTGATGAACAGGAAACGTGTGAATGTACAAATACTGAAAGCATAGTACAATCGTACATTTCGGCTGAATCAAAGAAATTGATACGAGAATGGAAGGCTTTATCCAGAAGCTGAAAAGACTGCGCCAATGAGTTCTGCTCACCAAAAGTCATTGTCCCTGAAGCAGCGCAAGAACAAAAATGTAAACAGTTCTTGCCCAAAAAACACACAAAGAAGCCAGAATTCGAAATTATACGAAACCTAAGCAGAGTCTTGAAACAATCAAGTCGGAAGTGAGATTGAAAAGAGGAACCGCCATTGATGGTATTGGGTTCTAAAAGACGGATAATGTTCTAAAGCTGTTCGTTCACTCCACGAAAAAGACAATATGTTGAACTCGCGTTTTTTAGGTCCCTAGCAAAAAAAAATAAAAAAGAAAATGATATTGGAGATGCGGGGGATCGAACCCCGTGCCTCTCGCATGCAAAGCGAGCGCTCTACCATTTGAGCTACATCCCCCTTCTTGCTGTTCCAACTGCATCTATGTACTCTTAATATTTTAAGTTCATTAAGAGGTGATAATCTTGCCAATTTTATTTGTGCTTTAGTGTCAGCACTAAATTCTTCTCGGCTATGAAATAGTTTCCTGCAAATCTTGTTCTGCACCCATTCTAATTTCTCACTGCACATGGTATAGACTATCGAATGAGTCCACGTCTTATTTTAAATGTCATAACTTAGCTCACGTAAAAATAGACGTAACTATCTGAATTTTACTATTAAAATTCCCAAATTATCTATGAAAATTCACATTGAATGAACTGATAATATAAACGGGTGAACCAAATTGAACTTGTTTAGAAACAATATTTGAATTACTGCGGTTACATACAAAGTTGGCACTATTAAATTCTTTTCAAACACTTCCTTATACCAACTCACTTTGATGAGACAAGTTCCAAGTACCCTCTTATTTTTAAAGGTGGGTAAACCATCAATAAGTGAAATCTTGTTCGAGTTATTAATCCTCTATTTATAGTGGAAATTTCACATCCTATTTTAGTAAACGTTATATATCATTTCTTACTTCTTAAAAATCCCATAATTCCTAGATTTCCTCCTACATTATAACGAAGAATTTGAAATGAATGTAAACAAATAGAACAATGGCATACACACTTGACGAGTCACTACATCGTGATACCGCCTTCTTTAACTTTCTCGTTACAAATAGCTTATCAATAATTGTGTATGTTAGATATATACTTGTATTCATCAGACTATGTGTGTAACATACCGTACTTTTTACCTCTTAAAATTTGCGGAAAAATAAAAAATTTTTGATTATAAAATAACTCTAAATTTCGATTTAAAATAAACTGTATGTCTCCAAATGTGGTTGCAACAAAAGATCCAAAAATAAAGTTCACCAAAAACATCTGATTAAAATCTCATAACCAGTAGCATAAATCAGAGTATTTTGTTCATTTCAAAAGCTTAAAACATGGCGGTCCTCGGGTTTAGCCTCCCGCTCGGTCCAAGCCAGCTCCTTGGTCCCCACCCCTAGTCTCCTCCAAGTCATCCTCACTTGCATCGATCAAGTCTAGTGAGTCTAAAGACTCAACACATATAAATTGGAAGTAACGAGTAATACGTAATAAAACCACATGCAACTTTTAAAATAGAACGTACATACTGGAACTTGAACTTGCATAAATTAACTTGAACATACGTACATACATACATAGACGTGCCATAACATGAAACTTTTCTTAAACGTGCTTGCATACTTGTACATACTTGAACATACTTAAACTTCATAATTTTTGCGTAGAGGCATGTTTCAAAGCAAGTGACTCATAACATAAATAGCCTGATCAGACTAAACCACATTACTGGGCTGACAGGGACGAATCCACTGCCACATACATGAGATCCCCGTTCATGCTTTAACGGGTGGATTGTTCCCGGTCATGCTTTAACGCTTTCCAATCCTGATCTAAACTCGTTCATGATTTAACGGGGTGGATTGGTCCTTGGTCATGCTTTACCGCTTTCCAATCTCATACATAAATTGGTCACAAGGCATTTAGCATACCTCAAAAACTTAAAATATTTTCTTTGCACGTCAAACATACTTACTTGGCGTTGAAGGATTCGTTGGATCTCGCTTGGGGCCACTGCTGCACATACTAACATGAATTTCAACACTTAACTTGCATAACCTAGACGTAGGTATTCTTGCTCACCACCGAATCAAATAGATAACTTATGACATTCTAGATCACTCGGGACTTGACCTCGTTAAATCGTCGTACTAACCCATGACATCGAACCCCGAACAATCTCTAAAATGATGTGTGAACATTTCCCAAAAATAAAAGACATGAATTCACTATTTGAATTTGAAAAGAAAGTGGAAGCCAAACACTCGGACAGAAGGAGTGGCGCTCGGGCGGTAAAAAGTTACCGAGTTATTTAATTGTTAATTATTATTAATAATTATTTACGTGAATTAGAATAATTTTACGTGAATTGTTAATTGTTATTATTCGACGGAATTCTCCCAAATTCTGATACTCCGCACGATTCTAAAAATTATAACTAACAAAAAATACCACGGAACGAGAAAAAAAAAATAGTTCAGTAGGAAGAATGCCGAATATTTATGTCGAATGATCGATGAAAAAATATTTGTGCAGAATGCCTAATACTGGGTACAGATTGATAAATGAATGTTTGCGCCGATGGAATGTTTTCATATATAAAATTTTAAAAATTTATTTAAAAAACGTAACAAAATAATTTATAATTTCAGTACTATTAAGTACAATAATATTAACTCATTCTTATATTAAATTAAATAAATTAATTATATTAAAAATACTAACATTCAAATATTTCAAAAATCACAATATCATATTTATTATTTTTTTAAAATTCCAACTATTTTTTAATATCGCTTTTAATATTAAAAATCTAATATTTCACTAAATTATACTTAATCATATGATGTTAGTGAACAAAATTATAATTACATTAATATAATATAAATAAGACAAACAAAATATTAAAAAAAGTACTTAAATTACCTTCTCGTACGTAATTATACGGAACTTGTAATAACATCAACGGACGGTGCTAATATCTGAAATTAATTACAAGTATTATCAAAAAAACTACACAAAAGAAAATATTATTATTAATATATAATTATAATATTAACAACGAAATTAAACATTACCTCTTGATATATCTTCAAATGAAAAGGATGATAAAATCAACAAATAATAATAATAAAGATCGAAGTGAAAAAGATAGATTTTACGCATAAGAATCGGATGCAGAAATAAATTGCGAAAATGAATCTGAATAATTTCGGTATATTTCTCGCAATACGAAGAACAAATATTTTCGAGAAATGGAATGAGTATACACACCGAAGAGAGAAGCATTCTATTTAAAGTGGAGAGTACGCGGTGTGGAGACGGATTCTGAGAATCCGTGGCAGTGTCCCACGGATTCTCAGAATCCGTGTCCACTCCGTCTTTCTTTTTTTTTAAAATTTTTTTTTTAAAAATGTCTGAATCCGCAGCAGTAATTTGCGGATTGTACTAGATTTGTAAACTTTCTCAGTTTGCAACATTTATGTAATGATTTTTTAAATTTATATTATTTTTTGAAAAAAAGCCTCAATTCACGTGGCAACATCAGTTCNAGAATCTCCATAATAGAGACAAAATGATGTCTTGCTCTATTTTTAGATCTTCTAATTTTGCCCTGGTTTGTTTTCTGATCTTCCAATTTCGCCTTTGGTTTGTTTTTTGATCTTCAAATTTTGTCCTTATGTGATATAAATATTACACTTTTGTTTTTTTGTTCTTCCAATTTTGCCCTTATATGATATCAATATTACAATTTTTTTTAACAAAGATTTGTATTTTTATTTTTGTTTAATTACAATAATTCAAATAGCACTTTAGTCCCTCGATAATTTGTCAAATTTCACTTTAGTCTCTCGATAATTATAAAAAAAAACTATACACACAGCGTGTGCAAAGTAGCTAGTATATAATTATGATCGATTATTATTTATCCTTGATATTTAATATTACTTGATTTGTGCTATTTTTCTCCCAAAAAAGAAAAAGAAAAAGAAAAGAGGTGGTTTCCCAAATAAATAAGTACAGCAAAAAAGTGGCTGAAATTGGTGGATAATTATGATGGCGTGTGAAAGCAGAATCAAACATTGCGATTTCAGTCCGGTCAGTCTTTAATAACATCTCAATTGGTAGCTAAACAGTAAGTAATTAAGATTACTAATTCATAATTATATCAAATTATGTGTGGAAAATTATCATATTCCATCTATTGAAAGTCATATAAAAAGAACTTTATATTAGTTTTCTTTGATCTCGTGGTAAGCTATGTTTTGGATATTAAAGAATATCTCGATCAAAATCGATTTTTCGTCGCGTATAGTCGGAAGATTTCGAGAAAAATCGATTTTCTATGTTTATGTGCATGCATACCTACAATTTTAGATCCATTAGGTTGTTTGCATTTTCAAGTAAGTCGGAAAATAACACATTTGGATTTCCGATCGCATAGATCGTGTAAATATCATATATTTGGATTTAGTTGAATTAACTATGTTGCTACTACATATCAATATAGTTATTCAAATATTTTTTCTTGATATTATGACTTCTACTCTATGGCTTCCAATAGAGAAGAATTCTATTCCATCAATATGCTAAATTTCATGTTTTAATATATCTAGACAAAAATATATATTCTAACATAATTTATTTATGTATATTTTTTATTACGACGGAACCCGCCCGCAGCTGCTATTTTTCGGTATAAACTAGGTAGATATCTAGACTAAAGCATCAGTCTGCAAATTACACTAGTCAAGTAAATCGTATTGGACAAACCTTATGCAACAGGTACGTCCGATAAAATATTGGTAGGATAAATTAAAATCATAATTAATTATTGGTTAAGCACTTAGTTATTCCACCAACTCGAATACCTCGAGGTATATTCTTACGTAATAATGCATGAACTCTTTAGAAAATCACTTTGGTCATTTTAATGAACGAAGTTAAATATTTTCCATTTTATTTATAGAAAAAATCTAAAGAAAGAAATTAATATAATATTATACATATATATTCTAAATATCCTTTTGTTTAAGGTCGAGTTCGATGGTTACCTATTTAATTTTGTCCAAAAAAAAGTTGGGGAGATGTACATCGAAGGTGTCTCTTTCATCCAGCCACACACAACTACACCTGCTTTCCCATTTTTACGTAAGAGAGTGACGGAACATCAAACACTTACTTGTAAAAGTAAACTATTTAATGACTCCAAAACAAATAAAAATATTAATAAAAAACTTTGTTGAATAAATAAATAAATTAAAGAGAGGAGAAAATGTCATCCCACTTTTTGGGCTTTGAATAGTCAGCCCTGGTTTGATTTGATCCAGCCCATGGTGTTTCGTTATCTGGGCCGAAGTTCATTTAGTTAAAGCATGTTGGCCTTAATTGTGACTAGTAACTACCACTGTTTTGGGCTCATCTTCAATGGCAAGTGAGAGCCTTAGTTTACATGTACTTGGAAAGATGTTTCAAATGACTTGGGAATTCAGAATCCATCACATTGACTGGAACAAAAATATAAGTGTTGGGATGCAACCAAAGTCCTACATTGGAAGATCTATAGAAAGATCATGGGTTAATAAAGATGGAATGATATCTCCATTGGAATGAGCCTTTTTGGGTGGTTCCAAAAGCAAAATCATGAGGGTTAAAACCCAAAGTGGACAATATCATACCGGAGATATCCGAATTCCATTGGTCTTAACAATAAGGTTACACTTTGATTGTTTGATTTGAAATTGAAAGGAGGTGTATTTGAAATTGCATGATTTAAGACGAAGTTGATTTAAAATCTATTTGGATATTAGTAAACTTCATGTTATCAATAAGTTAGTTGATGGTGGTTGATTATCCCTAATCTTTTCTCTTTTATTTCTTTTTAAATTAAATTTATAAGACTTTCAATTTTATTTATTAATAATTATATTATTGGGCTACATGACCCATGAATCTTGACTTTTTGGCACAACTACTTGGACTTGGATCAATTAAGTACTCCAAAAGATTCGGGGACCGTTGCCCAAAGTGAAAAATCGACCGTTTGAAATAGTACTAAGAATCAGTGTAAGATTTAGCCCATTGGTCCATCTATTATCTACCTACCTTTAAATTAAAGATTTATCAGTTGAAAAGGTATGTTGAATTCTAAGAAAGAAATTGTGAGCCAATGCATAATTTAAACCTTCTTTGTTTTTATAAATTTCAAAGTTTCTCGATATTTACAAGGAATCAAACAAATTGTTGCAAATCTTCTGCACTAAAGAGCTCTTCATAATACTTCTTCCAACTTGAAAGCTTGTTAAATTTTCTGACCAACTCCAGGTCGCCGCAACGTCCTTTTAAAAGCAGCAAAACCTACATCAAAGATCACAAATCAATACGAAGTTTAAACTATCAAAGCCCGAGTTTGAGATAATACTACTCGGACAACATCGTCAAGAAACCATGGTGAAGAATGAAGATTATCCTAGGATTATTTTCTTAGTAGTTGCCTTTTTGTTTCTTGTTGTTTCCATTTGTAAGAACTCGAGGGAAACATAGTGCTTGCCTGGCGCATACTAGGGCGTTTAATGGAAGACTCTTGCACACAGAGAGAGGCAGTCAAAATCATGAGATTCATCTGTGAGGGATTGTAGTTGTTAGAGAGCGTGGAATCCACGAGCTCTCGGATTTTGCACTTCATGAGCAGTGGTTTTGCCTGGCAGAAGCAAATCATCAGAATATTATCATGAAAAAAACACTACATATTCAGCAACCCTTTAAAAAAATTAAACTGTCATACCCATATAAGGAGGCTTCGGTTTGAATAATCAAGGGCTCGACGGCCTGTGATGAGTTCCAAAAGTAACACTCCAAAGGCAAAAATATCTGTTTTTTCATCTACTATTCCATGCATCAAGAATTCTGGTGCCAGATACCTTCAGAGATAAGGATTATGGGCAATCTTAAATCATTATTCTAAGATTGATAAACAAAATTGAAAAAACTTTAGGTTCTAATTACCCAAAAGTGCCTTCAAATTTTGAAACTGTAAGGTGAGTCCATCGTTCCGGGAGCCATTTTGCAAGGCCAAAATCACATATCTAGAATGAAAGAACCTCATGTTAATCCACTCATGCAACTTAATTCAAATATGCAATTTTCTCTATTTTTAGGCCTACGCTGTATGCATACTTTGGATTTTTGGGAATATACCTGAGGTTCAAAATCATCGGCGAGCAATAGGTTTGCAGCTTTAATATCTCTGTGAATGATCCTTCTTTGACAACCCTCATGAAGATAAAGCAACCCTTCAGCAGCTCCTAGCGCAATCTTGTAGCGAACATCCCATGTCAGCTTCTCCTTGGAACCTATTTAATTTGGAAACAGTAAGAGAAACTACATCAATTTGGTCCTTACGTGCTAAAAAACTTATAGAACGAAAAATATGTATTGATCCAAGAATTATGAACTAACTCTGAAGCATAGAAGCCAAGCTTCCACGGGGATATAACTCCATGATGAGAAATAATCCACCCTCGATCCCATATCCAACCATTTTAGCAGTGTTTGGATGATTCAGATGACCCATTATCCCGAGTTCGGATAGAAAATCGAGCATTCTCTCTCCCACGGGCCCTCTTGTTAACCGTTTAACAGCTACAAGACGACCCCCAGGTAAACGTCCCCTGTAAACATCAGCATAACCACCCTTTCCAATCAAATTCCCTACTCACAAAAAAACAAAAAGTGTAAACAAATGTCGGTTAAAGTTTCTTCTATATGATATCCAGACATATTGAACAGTTTTTTTCTTGAGCGAAACAACTCAAAACCTCGGGAGAAATTGCTGGTTGCCTTTTGAAGTTGGGACAATGTAAAGTTTTTCCATTGAGGCTTGAAGTACAGCAAACTGGAGTCAATTAGGGGATTCGAGCTGCCAGTAAGTTCGACCATCGAACTAATACTACCACTAAATTTCTTTGATAGTTTGAGGTTTGCCAAGGGATTCAATGAAGCTAGTTTTCTTCTTGATTTATTCCTCAACAACGCGCAGAACCTTGTTGGCGGTGTAACCGAATTCGCCTCATTTTGAGCCTCCTCTGATTCCGAAGTACTTGTTTTTGATGAATCTGTTTGAGACTCCTCAGTTCTCAAGAAGTGTTCAAGAACTGAATCAGGGGAATAAATGCTCCCTTTCTCTTTCTGCTCCATTCTTGAAAATCGATTCTCTAACAGGAAAAAGCAAGCAAATTTAAGTCAAATAACAGAATAACATTGGAGATGTGCCAATTTTTTTTAAATTTAAAGAACGTATGAGATTAAAGGAATACACAACATAAACGTTAAAGAAACTTCAACTCAACATCTGCAACTGGATAGCGAGATGTTTTAGATACAATAATATGTGGGATTAATATGCCAAAGCTCAAAAATTTTAAAATCTACCCCGAAGCTTCAAGATTGGCTGGCTAACAGTAGGTGGAGTTTCAAGGAAGAAAATTTCTTGAAAATCTAAGAGTAAGCAAATTCAAAGAATTACTTAATCTCAGCCCTGTAGTTGAAACTATGTGAACAACTGATACCCATTAAAAGACAAACTCAACGCAGAAAAACAAAAAACAGAAAATAAAAAATTCACCGATAAAATTGAGCAAGAAATCAACAAGAAGCCAAAAATCAAATCTTTTAGAATTTTTTATCCACAATACAGAGACTTGACACTTCCTGAAATATGGCCCTTAGAAACACAGACAAAAAGAGAAACAAGAGGTAGACGCAAGAGAAAAAAGAGCACGACGTACTGGAACAAGAAGCTCTGGATTCTCAAGGGATTTTTTTTCAGAAGCGAATGATTTTGCTGTTTACACAAAACAAAAAGCTTGAATTTTTTTACTTTGTACTCTTTCTCCTTATATTATATTTGCTGCATGAAGTTGAATTGTAATTGTCCAAGGTTGCTCTCCCAAGATAAAGCTGCATAGCTTTACCCTACCAGCCTAAATAAATTGAAGATTTTCTTGAAAAGGCAGCGAAATCGTAAAAAATAGCGTAGAAGAATGGGATTTTCATAGAATATAAATTTGAGGAGGAAAAGATCCTTATTTGATTATTATGCAAAAAATTAAAAATCAATTAAAATAAAAAATTGTATGATTTATTTTTATAAGATTTTGCTATTTCGTAATTCATGATAAGTTTCATGATAAGATTTTGCTATTTCGTAATTCAAATATATTTGTCTGTTGATAAAGTTGAGTACTGAATTTAAATAAAATAAGGGTCATTATCATTATAATAATGTTAAATTAAAATTGAAATTTGATAAAATAGAGAACAAAGCGTAAAGTGACAACTACATATGATAAAAAATACGATGTTCCAATTAAAAAAAAAAGCTACATTTTCACCCAAACTCAAAATCAGTTCAATTTAGACAAGCTAGGACAAGCAAGTTGTACGAATAGTCTATCCTGGATATGAGCTAACCTATTCGGTCCAGGGCTCAAAGAACTCGTCGACATTAGATAAGCGGGTATCATCTTAGATCGATGCTACACCAATTCGGGGGAAAAAAAATCTGGACCGAACTGTCGTATCAGAGTTGTGAAGAAACAAGACGTTGGTGTCTCACATGAACATCAGCCATGCATACATCTCAAAAGACATCAGTCATGCAACGTAATGAAAATAACATGGAAAATTAGGCATAAATTAAGCTACATTGTGTGTTTTTGAAATCATGTTTTAAGCTTTGGGGAAAGGTTGCTTTAAATTTGGTGCATTGATTTGGGACAAATTAATTGCTAAAACGGGATTCAAACTTCACATGGATTTATACATAAGGTATTAATTAATCCAATACTTGTTGACAGATGTAGAAATAAATTGTTTGCAAAAAAATAAAGGTATTCTAATTTGTGGATAGTAAGTCGAAATTGTTTAATGATTCATATTTATGGATTAATTTATTCAAAAATAGATGCAAAATTAAAAGTTACAAGCTGGGGATTTATACATTTACCAGCTTTTGAACATATCTGAGATGATCATGTTAAGTATGCCGAAGTCGAAAAAGCACTTATGATAAAAATCCAACATGTTAAGACTATAATTTGTTGAAGTAATATAAAATAATTATTCTACAATTGTATGCCTTATGTTTTCTCAAGATTAACGTTTCTATCTCCTATTATTATATAGTAAAAAAAAGAGAAACGGTCAGTTAATTGTTAAGTCTAGCCTAACCTTGATGACCAAATTTATGATCATCTCTAGCACAAAGTACTTTGCCAAGCTCCTTAATCCATCAGTACTATTCACCACCATGGTGAAAATGAACTCATACGCACTTAACGTGAAAAACATGTGCACTTGAGGTCATTTACGTGCAAAATATGTGCGGGACAAAGGTTAGAGACAAAATCTGGGTCTCGAAAGGTTCATATCACTCATCAGAAAACATCCCACAACCTTTGTGGTTGTTAAGCTTGGCCTACCCTTGAGGACCATGTTGGTCATCTCTAGGACATAGTAATTTGACAAGCTCCTTAATCCATCAGTACTATTAGACACCACGTCACCAACACCGAGGAAATGAACTCATGTGCACTCAACGTGCAAAATATGTGCACTTGAGGTCATTTATGTGTGACATCCGTGCGGAGAAAAGTTTAGGGACAAAATATGTGCCCTCCAGAGGTTCATATCACTCATCAGTAGACATCGCATAGCTATGTGGTTGTTAAGTCTGAGCTAACCTTGACGACCATGTTGGTCGTCTCTACGAAGAAGTATTTTTTCCAGATCCAATAATCCATCAGTAATATTTGATACCACATCATAACCACCGGTGGAAATGAACTCAGGTGCAGTTAACGTGCGAAATATGTGCACTTGAGGTCAATTACGTGCAAAATTCATGTAGGACAAAGTTTAGGGACAAAATATGTCCCATGAGCCATGGGAGGTTCATAAAATTCATTAGCTGTTGTTAAACCTGACCTAACCTAACCTTGAGGACCGTGTTGGTCGTCTCTAGGACAAAGTACTTTTCCAAACTTCTCAATCCATCAATCCAATCGACACCACATCACCACCATCGCGAGACGTAGAGCCACTAGCCAGTTTTTTTTAACTACAGTTTGGAACGTTATATGCAGACTCTTAATCAAGAGTGCCTGAAGCTGATGGGCCCTGTGATCTTCCCAATCATATTTCAGCAAATCATCTTCAACAGCATTTTCAGTCCTTAAATCTGATGATCCCATCTCATTTGAAGTTAGATTTGTGTGGCCACTAACTTCACCAATCCCATTACCAGCCATGCATGAGTCGTCTTTATCATGGGTGTTGTATCGTTCAATTTGGGAAAAATGAACTCATGTGCACTTAACGTGCAAAACCTGCGTAATCAAGGTCATTTAGGCGCAAAATTTGTGCGGGGAAAAGTTTAGGAACAAAGTTTGTGCCCTCAAGAGGTTTATACCACTCATCAGTAGACATCACCTAGTCTCTGTGGTTGTTAAGTTTGGCCTAACCTTGAGGACCATGTTGATCATCTCTAGGACAAAGAACTTTGCCAAGTTCCTTATTCCATAAGTACTATTACACATCATGTTATCACCACAGGGGGAATTGAACTCATGACACTTAATGTGGGAAATCTGTGCGCTTGAGGTCATTTACGTACAAAATACTTGCTACGTAAAGTTTAGGGATTAAATTTGTGCCCTTCGAAGTTTCATATCGCTAATTAACAGAATCGCGTTATTACCTCAGCGGTAGTAAAGTCTGAACTAACCTTGAGGACCATATTGGTTATCTCTAGGACATACTTTTCCGGGCTCCTCAATCCATGATCAGTACTATTCGACACCATGTCACCACCACTGTGAAATGTTGGCCAGTTGGTTATTTCCGCATGATTTGTCCTTTTGTTTTTACTGCATTTTGGAACATCCCACGCAGATTGTTGATCAAGAGTGCCTGAAGCTGATGGGCTCTGTGATCTTCCCAATCATATTCAGAAAAATCGTGATCAACAACATTTTCGGGCCTTAAAGCCGATGATCCTGTCTCGTTTGAAGTTAGCTTTTTGTGCCCATCGACTTCACCAACCCCATTGTCAGTCATGAGTCTTAATCAAGAGCACATAAATCGGGTTCTTTAATCTGAAATGATTTGAAAAACATTTGAGACATTCGAAAATTACTCAATCAACAATGATCATTAGTTTATAAACTCCAAATCGATGATAAAAACACAAAAAAGAATATTTGAAAACATCAGTAATCCTCCGTAAATTCCATTGAAAATAGGGAGAAAAACATGTAACATGATATCTTTAAGCAAAAGCAAATATTTAAGAATTTTTCCAACGTAAAATCACTCTAAAAATCTGATTAAAATAAGGGAAAAGAAAACATAAGCTCATTTTCTTCAAATTCTAAAACATGCAAAGTACGTATTACACAAAAAGAAAACATATATAAGGCCATTCTATACAAGCAATTCACACAAGAATTACTGAAAACCAAAACTAGAATCCCAATTCAAAAGGCCATCGACGAAAATTTCTCCGGAATAAAGAACAAACCAATTTTGGCACGGAATTCGCACGAATTTCGAATTGTTATAGAGATCAATTTACCAACGAAAAGGACACTCACAAATTAAAACCAAGTGTATCAAAAGGCCTCTCCAGTACACTTTTGCACACAATGTACGTAATGCTCCAAAGCTTGTTTATATATGCCATGCATGGGTATATATTTTTGACAACAACTTTGTGTTACATGATCGATCTGCCAGTGGATTATGTAATCCAAATGGCAATATTACATGAAAGATATCCATAATTCAAATTAATGTTTCTCACCTTTTTGCATCAGTCTCTCTTCTTTACTATATTTTCTTCTTGTTGTTGTTTTACTAACTGATTAACTGATGTAAATCCAACAATTCCTACCCAGTCGCACATTAAATCTATTATTCTATTATATATATAAATATGTGACTTTATATGTGAATTTCCATTTATCTCCTTATTAATTACTTGTTTTTATTAATTACTTGTTTTTAATGTTGTCTAACTTATTAATTGTTTGTTTTTAATGTTGTTTACCCACATTATCAATTTAGATT